>NC_047518.2:38280153-38520261 GCF_902827115.2 Pseudochaenichthys georgianus | reverse complement strand
TACAGCACTCTGTACATTTCAATCACATTTCACGACCTGTGAGACTGGCTTTCTTACCCATTAGGTACACCGACAAAGCCACCTCTTCGGGGCCGCTCCAAGACCCCCAAAACACGGACGCAGCAGCCCCAGCATCTCTCCCTGACATGAGCAAACAGGTTATTTCAGACTTCCATGACATACCCCGGGGAAAAGCACCTCTCTGTGGCCGCTCCAAGACCCCCAAACACGGACTAAGGAGCTCCAGGATCCCTCCCTGCCTTGAGAAAACAGGCTAGTTCACACTTACATTACGTACAACCGACAAAGCCACCTCTTCGGGGCCGCTCCAAGACCCCCAAAACACGGACGCAGCATCCCCAGCATCTCTCCCTGACATGAGCAAACAGGTTATTTCAGACTTCCATGACATACCCCGGGGAAAAGCACCTCTCTGTGGCCGCTCCAAGACCCCCAAAACACGGACTGAGGAGCTCCAGGATCCCTCCCATGTACCTCCAGAACCTCGAGCACCTTGGGTCCCCGGGCCCCCGAACTTAAGCACTCCCCCACGGACTAAACCAAGATGATCACACCCTCAAGAATCTCGTGCCCCTGGCTACACTTAAAGGGGGTCTACTTTGCGGTGCTTTGCCGTCCGCCCATCGGCACCCATAGTCGGCCTTCTTCACAGCAGCAGCACCCAACCTCCATGGAGGATTTTGCTCGTGCCCCTGGCTACACTTAAAGGGGGTCTACTTTGCGGTGCTTTGCCGTCCGCCCATCGGCACCCATAGTCGGCCTTCTTCACAGCAGCAGCACCCAACCTCCATGGAGGATTTTGCTCGTGCCCCTGGCTACACTTAAAGGGGTCTACTTTGCGGTGCTTTGCCGTCCGCCCATCGGCACCCATATTCGGCCTTCTTCACAGCAGCAGCACCCAACCTCCATGGAGGATTTTGCTCGTGCCCCTGGCTACACTTAAAGGGGTCTACTTTGCGGTGCTTTGCCGTCCGCCCATCGGCACCCATAGTCGGCCTTCTTCACAGCAGCAGCACCCAACCTCCATGGAGGATTTTGCTCGTGCCCCTGGCTACACTTAAAGGGGGTCTACTTTGCGGTGCTTTGCCGTCCGCCCATCGGCACCCATAGTCGGCCTTCTTCACAGCACCACCTGCCCTGCTGGAGGTTCACACTTTAACTTTTTTTACCCTCTTCTACCTTACAAATCATCCCACACTTGAGCACTCCTCACTCGGACTAAACACCTACATGCTACCACCAGAACCAGAATATCGTGCCCCTGGGGATCTTAAAAGAAGAAAACCCATAGTGGGATTAAAAACAGAAGACTTAGTACTTTTAACAAACTTTATTTACAGTAATATTGACAGTAATAAATAAATTCAAACAGGATATAACGTATTTACAAGGGGACTGATTACAACAACACACTGCATATTTACAAGTTGATCACTGGCAACAGTGGGTGAAGTTGGGGCAGAGTATGGCACCCTCTCTTCACCCATGTCTGAGGGGTTGTGTTCGGCCAGTGACTGGTCCCTCTTCGGGACATGTCTTGGTAGGGAGTCTTGGTAGGGAGCCGGGCTGTGCTCCTCTCCAGAGTTGTCAATGTCGATGTCAATACCCGCAAAAGTGTCTTCATTTCCCGCTGCTGCTGCTGCTGTCGATGCCGCCGCCGCTGCTTGAAGTGACTCTGTGAAGAGCAACCGAATGTCCGCAGCCTCCTTCAAAGAAGGATTATTCGCGTAAAATTTGTCCGCAGTTGCAGTGTTGTGACACATGAAATCACTCACTCTTTGGCGGTTGCCTTTGTCTTGAAACCTCTTCGCATTATCGGCGTGGACTGTGCGGAGGTCGGTGAAGTTAATGGGACTGCGGAGCCCCACATCAGCCCATGCCAACCTCAGGGAGTAGGCAAGCTTCCTGAACGGGTTCTTCCCCTCTGTGTACAGAAAGTAACGGCTCTGGGTGCAGGTCAGCGTACCCTTAATTTCCAGCCACCTCTTCATCCATCCAAATTCTTCTACGGTGAGGTACAGCTGCGCCTCCCCGAACGCGTTGGCCGTCTTGTGGTTACTTACCTGTTATGACAGAGATAGAGAGTGTCAATACAATGTCAATCATGCATATAACTGCCAGAATAAATACATTGATTAATAGCACTCACATGAACCAGGTAGCCGAAGGCAGTGCCAGTTGTATCCGCCTTTCGGACCTCGGCGTTGGTCATGTTGGAGTAGACCCCCGGACGGTGGCCATAAATGCAGCTCCAATGAAGAGTCATATACCCATAGAGCAGTGTCCGGGTCGCGGTAGTCGGATTGCTGGCCATCACATCCAGGAGCTGAGGGATGCGAGTGGTGGTCGAAGTCAAGCATGTCATTAGGTCGTTGTGGCTCGGCAGACCTTCCATCTTGTCACGCTTCACTTGCATCTGGTGGATAAGTACTTTTCTCTTCAGGGACTTCAGGATGGCAACTACTTCCCGTTTGATTAAAATCATGTCCGTTTGGCTGAGCCTGCTCCCCTTGCACGGTGTGTCGGCCATGTACTTGAGAAAGTGTGATATATTCTTGATGTAGAAGTCGGAGGTCGTGACCTGAAGGCTTGACTTCATCAGGCTCCGGGACCACCCGCGTATCCTCTTGAGATCCCTCAAAAAGAGCCAGTCAGACAGGCGATTGAAACCGTGTGCCATGAAACTGAGGAACGACTTCACTCTGCTTAGTTTGGAGACTGTGTTTTCCTGGAGCCTCACTGGTGGGTCGATACCTGCATAATGCTCCCGTATCCTTGCAGATACTCCTCTGTGAAATATAAACAGTACTTTAATGACAACACATGATGTGTTACAGAAACTGCATGTGTCACATAGCCAAAACACTTACCCATGATCCGTGGGAATGTTATGTCCCGCATTATATTTCCCCGGCCCCTGCCCCGGAACCAGGGGGAATTTATGGGAGGGGAGGTTGACGAGGCCTCGGTATGGATGATGCAGGCTCTGAGGAGCTGGATGAATGGGTGTGAGAGCCAGTGGGGGACTTGCTGCAGGCGGGAATGGGAGACGTGCTGCAGGCGGGAATGGGAGACGTGCTGCAGGCAGGAATGGGAGACTTGCTGCAGGAGGGACCTTTCGACTTGGACAGCCTCGTTGGTGTCGACTCTGGTCGGGGTCGTTTCTTCAGAATGACCCGCTCTCGTTCCTCCCCATCGAACGCGGGCATGTCCCCGGCCCGCTGATCCATCCTCTGTCGCTTGTCCTTTATCCTCTGCTGCAACTTGCAGCGCAGGGATTTCACCTCAGCAGCATATATGTCCCGCTGAGCCCTCACTGCGTTAGCCTCCAGCCTCCATTCTTTGCAGTCCGGGTTGTCACATTCATTCACCGGGGACAAGGGTGGAGGTTGTGACAGTATATCGTCGTCTGCCACCGTGTCAACAGCCCAAGCGGTAATCATTTCTATTGTGGGGTTTGTCATTCGGAGTTCATAAAGCTCCTTCTTGGCCACTGTCATTTTCATTTGATTTTGAACCACATGTAGTTCCTCCCGGGCCAGCTCAACATGGTCTCTGGCCAAGTGGCGATCCAGCCTTGTGCCGTGGTACTCGCATCCCAGAATGGTACAGGGATGGAGCCTAATGTTGGTCCGTCCGTTGGCCAACAACAGCAGAATTTTTCTTTCATCCAAGTTACGCACACCATGGTTCCTCTGTAGGTGCTTGCTCAGGGCACGGTAGGAGCTATTGCAGATCGGACAACGGACCGCCATCCGACCTGTATTCTTGAGCATTTTGGTACCGGAAAATGTCACCAGAATCGTGGGTAAAAAAGAAGGAAGCGTGAAAAGACTCACGAAAGACGCACTCAGCTTATTTTCAAATCTGTGTTTGTTTTCATTTGCATCATGGTGCGGTGTCCCATTTAGGCACTCGTTAGGCGGGCAGAGATCCCTGTAATCTCCCCTCACGTTCCTCCAGAGTCTGATTCTCCCAAAGGATACCCGACAGTTTCGGGTACGACCCAGAGGGCGCACGGTGGACGGCCAGGGCGAGGCCGCCACACCGCGCTGGAGTCAGGGTCCCGGTGAGGCGCAGGACGGAGCACCCGGCAGTAGCCTCCAGCAGACCCCCGCGCGGTTCCCTCATCCCTCAGAAGAGGTGGAGAGGCGGAGGGGTGGGTCTTTTCATCTGCTGGCGGGTTGCCGGGATAACAGTATCCTCCGGGGAGGCATTGAACCCTTCTCAACTGCCCCCCGGAGGAGGCAGGGGAGTCAGGTACCCAGAGGGTGGACGGCCAGGGCGAGGCCGCCACACCGCGCTGGAGTCAGGGTACCGGTGAGGCGCAGGACGGAGCACCCGGCAGTAGCCTCCAGCAGACCCCCGCGCGGTTCCCTCGTCCCTCAGAAGAGGTGGAGAGGCGGAGGGGTGGGTCTTTTCATCTGCTGGCGGGTTGCCGGGATAACAGTATCCTCCGGGGAGGCATTGAACCCCTCTCAACTGCCCCCCGGAGGAGGCAGGGGAGTCAGGTACCCAGAGGGTGGACGGCCAGGGCGAGGCCGCCACACCGCGCTGGAGTCAGGGTACCGGTGAGCCGCAGGACGGAGCACCCGGCAGTAGCCTCCAGCAGACCCCCGGGCGGTTCCCTCGTCCCTCAGAAGAGGTGGAGAGGCGGAGGGGTGGGTCTTTTCATCTGCTGGCGGGTTGCCGGGATAACAGTATCCTCCGGGGAGGCATTGAACCCCTCTCAACTGCCCCCCGGAGGAGGCAGGGGAGTCAGGTACCCAGAGGGTGGACGGCCAGGGCGAGGCCGCCACAACCAGAGAACCAGAAAAAAGGGGTGAAATGGGAAAAAAGTACCCCAAAATAGTGTTCCATAAGGCGGGTAGAGTCCCCTGACAACTCCCCATACCTTTCTCCAGGGTGGGAAAAAGTACAAGTCAACTTTTGGAAGAACCAGAGAAAAGGGTGAAAATGGATAAATTGTATCCGAAAATAGTGTTCCAAAAGGCAGGTAGAGTCCCCTGACAACTCCCCATACCTTTCTCCAGGGTGGGAAAAAGTTCAAGTCAACTTTTGGAAGAACCAGAGAAAAGGGTGAAAATGGATAAATTGTATCCGAAAATAGTGTTCCAAAAGGCAGGTAGAGTCCCCTGACAACTCCCCATACCTTTATCCAGGGTGGGAAAAAGTTTAAGTCAACTTTTGGAAGAACCAGAGAAAAGGGTGAAAATGGATAAATTATATCCGAAAATAGTGTTCCAAAAGGCAGGTAGAGTCCCCTGACAACTCCCCCTACCTTTCTCCAGAGTCGGAAAAAGTATAAGTTAACTTTTTGGAAGAACCATAAAAAGGGGTGAAAATGGATAAAATGTATCCCAAAATAGTGCCTCTTGAGGCGGGTAGAGTCCCCTGACAACTCCCCTTGCATTCCTCCAAACTTAAAGTTTTGTGAGAACCATGATTGGGGGTCCTCCAGGCAACAATTTCATCCGATCCAAAGTGCTCATGAGGCGGATACATTCCTCCATGATTTCCCCATCATGTGAAAATAGCTCGTTTTTTTCTAAGTGCTCTCAAAAACCGGGTTTCCGATTTCGTGCAGATGGTAGCTTGGAAAAGATGAATGAATTTTTTGGACGGAGGAGGGGAGCTCTCGTTTCCCCTCTCCGTTGTAAATTGCAACGGGGGAGTGCAAAAGTCTCCGGGGCTTCGTTCCGAAGCGCCGAAGACTTGACCCCCTCCCCCGTTGGCACTTAGCCGTTTTTCAAGAATTTTCAAAAACTTCATTTTTGATTATTTTAACATATAATTGACCGTTTTCTTTACTTTTTTTTGCTTTCCACGGGTGGAGGCGCATGGCAGGCCGCATATGAGCTTCCAAATTCGGCCTGGAACGTCCGGGAATTATGGGTTAAGCTCCATATACTGACGACTCCCATTAAAAGTGATTGAAATGTACAGGAATCTGTCCATTTCAATCACATTTGACGACGCATGCAGGGTGACCCTGGCTACACTTAAAGGGGGTATACTTTGCGGTGCTTTACCGTCCGCCCATCGGCACCCATAGTCGGCCTTATTCACAGCAGCAACACCCAACCTCCATGGAGGATTTTGCTCGTGCCCCTGGCTACACTTAAAGGGGGTCTACTTTGCGGTGCTTTACCGTCCGCCCATCGGCACCCATAGTCGGCCTTCTTCACAGCAGCAGCACCCACTCTCCATGGAGGATGTTTCTCGTGCCCCTGGCTACACTTAAAGGGGGTATACTTTGCGGTGCTTTACCGTCCGCCCATCAGCACCCATAGTCGGCCTTCTTCACAGCAGCAGCACCCAACCTCCATGGAGGATGTTTCTCGTGCCCCTGGCTACACTTAAAGGGGGTCTACTTTGCGGTGCTTTACCGTCCGCCCATCAGCACCCATAGTCGGCCTTCTTCACAGCAGCAGCACCCAACCTCCATGGAGGATGTTTCTCGTGCCCCTGGCTACACTTAAAGGGGGTCTACTTTGCGGTGCTTTACCGTCCGCCCATCGGCACCCATAGTCGGCCTTCTTCACAGCAGCAGCACCCAACCTCCATGGAGGATGTTTCTCGTGCCCCTGGCTACACTTAAAGGGGGTCTACTTTGCGGTGCTTTACCGTCCGCCCATCGGCACCCATAGTCGGCCTTATTCACAGCAGCAACACCCAACCTCCAGTGGAGGATGTTATCATGCCCCTGGCAACACTGGTAAACACTGGTAACATATGTCTAGCCGCTGACAGGAACTTGACATCGGAACTTGACATCGCATTTCCATTGAGCGGACTCCCGTACACGGGAAGGGCAAGTCCCACGGTACCTCTGTTCATAAGGCTGACATTTGCCTTACTACTACTAGTGCCCGCGTTAAATTAGTGCCCGCGTTCCAGCAAGTTACTGTGGGCTTACGAGAGGCAGAGCTCATCCCTGCCTCACTTCTCATCGCTACCCGTAGTTGTAGCGGAGCTCTGCAAATTTGCTGATTTTGACTATAACAAGCGATTGGAATCATACATAAATGAAATTTAAAACACAGATCAGTGGAGACATTTTATTATTATTACTATTTACTTTTTCTTTAGTTGCCTCCCCTGCCTACCCTGACTGCACGTCGCTGGTTACTCCTATATTTACTTAGCCTAATATTAACTAACTAATGCTAACATATCTGTTGGCTAGAACTACACAGCTTAATCAACCATTGCAATCAATCATTGCATCAATCGGCCATTGTCCTCTCAGCCTGAAATATCAATCACTTCAATAAATGGCAAAACAAAAAAGAAATGGTTCTGGCTCAATTTCGGTTGAATTAGCTTGTTAGCTTATTGCAGCTGTGCATGTTGCTAGCGGGTTGCTAGGCCAACTCACGAGCTGCGCCAGGTGATGTAAACAAGAACACCTCCATAGAACAGACCGTCTCAGTTTGTCGACTGCTCGGTTCAGAGTCCAGCCTACGGCTGCGGTTGTTAGGATTTGTCTGTGTTAGTATTTTTCGTGTCCTTTTCTATCTTTGGGTTTCCTATTTTATTTTGTAAAGTGTTCACCCCCGTTTCCTGCCTGTTTGCTTTCTGTCGGTTTCCCTCTCTGATTACCCAATTGTGTTCACCTGGTACCTATGTGTTTTCTCCTCCCTCCTCACCTGTCTCGTGTTTATGTGATTAGTTCTGGGTGTATTTAAGTTGTGTGTTTTCTGTCTCTCTTTGTCGGGTTGTCTTGTGTATTGGCTTGTCCTCGGTGAGTGTTCTGTTCTGTATTTGTCAGCATAGCCTTGAAATAAAGGAATTATTTGTACGTTAATCTGCGTTTGGGTCCTACCTGCTTCACACACCGTAACATTACAACCCGACCTTAAATATGGGCCCAGCAGATCCTTTTGAGCAGGAATTATTGGATTTTACGTTTTCTTTGGCTACCTGCTCTGATCAATGGATAGGAGCGGTCAGGGTTCAGCAGCGAGATGCTGCTCTGGCAGAAGCAGTCCACCTTACACTGAGGAATCAAAGTTTGGTGAAATTCTTACCTGCCAGGCTTTTGGATTACCTCACAATTTGTTTTCCCGATCCTGACAGACCCAGGTCTCCCAACTCCTGTTTTGATACCACACGCATTGGTGTGGTCCGTCTGGCGTCAGCCCCTGCTTCTCACCCAGTGTTTGCTACTGTCCAGGAGCCATTCGCTGGTACTCGTCTGGCCTTTGGAGGTCCACGGAGCCTCCAAACGGCTCCTAAAGGAAGGGGTCGCAAGGCCAGATTGGCAGCACGAGCCCAAAGAGCCAGGGTTCCAGAACCAGTTCAGCCCCCAGCAGCCATGGTTACGGACCCAGTTCTGGCCCCAGCAGCCATGGTTCCGTGCCCCAGTACCATCCCACATAGCCATGGTACCGTGCTCCAGTACCACCCCACACAGCCATGGATCCGTGTTCCGGTTCCCTGCCCTGCAGCCATGGTTCCGGCTCCAGTGCCGGTCCCAGCAGCCACGGTCCCATCTCCAGTTCCCCCTCAAGTTCCCTCTCGAGTTCCCTCCTTTAGTCCCTCCTCTGGTCCCTCCTTTAGTCCCTCCTCGAGTCCCCTCTCTAGTTCGCCTCTCGAGTCCCCTCTCAAGTTCCCTTCTCTAGTCCCTCCTCTAGTCCCCTCTGGAGTCCCCTCTCCAGTTCCCTCCTTTAGTCCCTCCTCGAGTCCCCTCTCTAGTTCGCCTCTCGAGTCCCCTCTCAAGTTCCCTTCTCTAGTCCCTCCTCTAGTCTCTCCTCTAGTCCCCTCTGGAGTCCCCTCTCCAGTTCCCTCCTTTAGTCTCTCCTCAAGTCCCCTCTCTAGTTCCCCTCTCGAGTCTCCTCTCGAGTTTCGTTCTCTAGTTCCTCCTCTGGTCCCTTCTGTAGTCCCTTCTCTAGTCCCTTCCCTAGTCCCTCCTCAGGTCACTTTCCTAGTCCCTTTTCTAGTCCCTTCTCTAGTCCCATCTAAAGTCCCTACTGAAGTGCTGTTGGAGGTCCCGCAGACTACTCTTCTGCCGGGGGTCCTGCCAACCCCAGGTCCTGTGCCGTTGGAGGTCCCACAGACTACTCTTCTGCCGGGGGTCCTGCCAACCCCATGTCCTGTGCCGTTGGAGGTCCCACTGACTGCTCTCCTGCCGGGGGTCCTGCCAACCCTGTGTCCTGTCCCGTTGGAGGTCCCGCCGCCTACTCTCCTGCCGGGGGTCCTGCCAACTCTTAGTCCTGTGCCGTTGGAGGCCCCACCGACTACTCTCCTGTCGGGGGTCCTGCCAACCCTTTGTCCTGTCCCGTTGGGGGTCCCGCCGTCTACTCTCCTGCCGGGGGTCCTGCCAGCTCCTTGTCCTGTCTCGTTGGAGGTCCCGCCGACTACTCTCCTGCCGGGGGTCCTGCCAACCCTTTGTCCTGTGCCGTTGGAGGCCCCGCCGACTGCTCTCCTGCCGGGGGTCCTGCCGGCCCTTTGTCCTGTCCCGTTGGGGGTCCCGCCGTCTGCTCTCCTGCCGGGGGTCCTGCCAACCCTTTGTCCTGTCCCGTTGGGGGTCCCGCCGACTACTCTCCTGCCGGGGGTCCTGCCAACCCTTTGTCCTGTCCCGTTGGGGGTCCCGCCGTCTACTCTCCTGCCGGGGGACCTGCCAGCTCCTTGTCCTGTCTCGTTGGAGGTCCCGCCGACTACTCTCCTGCCGGGGGTCCTGCCAACCCTTTGTCCTGTGCCGTTGGAGGCCCCACCGACTCCTCTCCTGCCGGGGGTCCTGCCAACTCTTAGTCCTGTGCCGTTGGAGGCCCCGCCGACTACTCTCCTGCCGGGGGTCCTGCCAACCCTTTGTCCTGTCCCGTTGGGGGTCCTGCCAACCCTTTGTCCTGTGCTGTTGGAAGCCCCACCGACTGCTCTCCTGCCGGGGGTCCTGCCAATCCCGTGTCCTGGTCCTCTTCCGTGGGGGATCCTGCCGAGGCCTGTCCCACCAGCTCCGACACCGGGTCCTGCCCGGCCTCCGGCACTGTCCCGTCAGCACCTTCCTGCCCGGCCTGCGGAGCTGTCTGGTCTTCGCCCTCGAGCCCGGCCCCCTGAGTGCAGCGGTCCTCGCCCTCGGGCCCGGCCCCCTGACTCTTCCTGCCGCTGCCTTCGCCCCTCCATGGTCCCCACCTTGGACTCTGTCTTGCCCCCGGGCCGTCCGCCCGAGTCCCCCTTTTTGGACTCCGCCTTACCCCCGGGCCGTCCGCCCGAGACCCCTTCCTGGTCCTCTGCCTTGCCCCCGGGCCGTCCGCCCGAATCCCCCTTTTTGGACTCTGCCTTACCCCCGGGCCGTCCGCCCGAGACCCCTTCCTGGTCCTCTGCCTTGCCCCCGGGCCGTCCGCCCGAGACCCCTTCCTGGTCCTCTGCCTTGCCCCTGGGCGGTCAGTTCAGTCCCGTCCTCCTGACCCCCTCCTCCCACCCTGGTGGCTTAGTGATGCGTCCCTCCTCCGGACCCCCTCCACCCACCCTGCTTGAGTTTTTGTATTTTTGTTTTTTGTTTTGGGACGTCTGGGATCCGTCCCTTGAGGGGGGGGTACTGTTAGGATTTGTCTGTGTTAGTATTTTTCGTGTCCTTTTCCATCTTTGGGTTTCCTATTTTATTTTGTAAAGTGTTCACCCCCGTTTCCTGCCTGTTTGCTTTCTGTCGGTTTCCCTCTCTGATTACCCAATTGTATTCACCTGGTACCTATGTGTTTTCTCCTCCCTCCTCACCTGTCTCGTGTTTATGTGATTAGTTCTGGGTGTATTTAAGTTGTGTGTTTTCTGTCTCTCTTTGTCGGGTTGTCTTGTGTATTGGCTTGTCCTCGGTGAGTGTTCTGTATTTGTCAGCATAGCCTTGAAATAAAGGAATTATTTGTACGTTAATCTGCGTTTGGGTCCTACCTGCTTCACACACCGTAACAGCGGTGCTGTTTCTCTATAAATCCATGCTGAATTGGACCTTCTGTTTCATTCTTCTTATTTAATGGCGACTTCCAAATAGAGTAGACGAGAATTATTGCCGCCTACTGCAGCTTTGTTCTTTGTTACTTACTCTTCATTACAATGACTTCCGTTACAGCAAGAATCCCCCTCACACACATAGGTGAAACACATGCACATTCCCTACTGATAATCTTTCAGTAAAATGTTTTGCAGAGTATGTGCGTGAGGTTAATTTTCAGTTGTGTGTGTGTGAGGTGTTCAGTAGTGAATGTGAGAGTATTTCAGTAGTGAGTGTGCAAGGCCAGATGTTTTCAGTAGTGTGTGTGTGTGTGTGTGTGTGTGTGTGTGTGTGTGCGCGCGTGCATGTGTGTGTGTGTGTGTGTGTTTACTCTAAGGTACTCGAAAGGAGGGTCAGGCCGATTGTCGAACCTCAGATTGAGGAGGAACAATGCGGATTCCGTCCTGGTCGTGGAACGACGGATCAGCTTTTTACTCTCGCAAGGATCCTGGAGGGGGCCTGGGAGTACGCTGTGACGAAAACGGAGCTGAGCCAGAAGGCAAAGCTCTCTGTCTACCGGGCCATTTTCGTTCCCACCCTCACCTTTGGTCATGAAGGATGGGTCCTGACCGAAAGAACAAGATCGTGGATACAAGCGGCCGAGATGGGTTTTCTCCGCAGGGTGGCTGGTGTCTCCCTTAGCGATAAGGTGAGAAGTTCGGTCATCCGGGAGGGACTTGGAGTTGAACCGCTCCTCCTTCGCGTTGAAAGGAGCCAGTTGAGGTGGTTCGGGCACCTAGTTAGGATGCCACCTGGGCGCCTCCCTAGGGAGGTGTTCCAGGCACGTGCAGCTGGGAAGAGACCAAGGGGTAGACCTAGGACCAGGTGGAGGGATTATATGTCTTCGCTGGCCTGGGAGCGCCTTGGGATCGCCCAGTCAGAGCTGGTTGATGTGGCCAGGGAAAATAAAGTGTGGGGCTCTCTGCTGGAACTGCTACCCCCGCGACCCGACCACGGATAAGCGGGAGAAGATGGATGGATGGATGGGATAATACTTGCATACAAATCTATAAATGCCTTCAGGTTTCTAAAATATATAATATGTGGTAAATTCAACTGTGGATCCAGCAAAGATTTACATTTTTGCTTGATTTTAGTTATTGATTTTTTACTGTCACTTAATTATACTTTTAATAATACTTACCTGTGTGCCTCCTCTGCAACCAGACTGTATTAAAACTCTTAAGTACCAGTTATATCTACTTTAAACAATAAATAATAAACTACATTTATTGGTATATCAATCTTTATTTTTGGGGCCTCTTCTTTTAAATTAAACTTTCCGTCATTAAAATACAGTAATAGTATTGTTTATTTAAAATAAAATAAAACTGAGCCACTTATAACACAAGCATTTATTACACAAATGTTCCCCTCTCATATTCACAGTGTGGATCAATTGAGACAGCGTGGTATCCAGAGAGCTGCAGAGACTTTGGGAGGAACCTCAGTGTGATGGATGTCCTGTCTGTGGGTTTGGCCGGAGAAGACTGAGGTGGAGCGGTCTTTCTCTGGGAGGAGGACCAGGCCTGATGAAGAAAACCACCAAACTGCTTATGTGAGCCCATACTGTTCATTCAGCTGTCACAAACAAATGATGGTTCTGTTTGACTACACACTATTCAGTGTGCAGATCCTTGTGTTCACAAAAAAAGTGTAATTTCTTAGTGAATGTCCTGTATTGGTCTTTAATCTCATATCAGCTTTTCATTTTCTTCTTGCTCCTCGGAGAAAACGGTGTGGCAGTTGTGTCCTTCAGGTATGAAACATAAAACCTAATTATTGCAGAGCAAGTGTGTTATTTATGAAAGAGGTTTGTTTATTAAGCGGCTGTAGAAATAATATATCTTTTATTTTAATGTGTTTTTTAAATTCATCACATTGTACTACAAAGATAATCAGATTATGAATGAACAGTCTGCAGTTAATCAACATTAAAATATATGTTATTATTAAAATAATAGTCAACTGTTATCAGAACTTAATGTAAATGTAGTATCATGCTGTTCGGTTGTCTCACTGCAAGAACCACTTTTACCACGTCTTTTACAGACAATATGTAGAGACAAATGGAAGCAATTCTCACAATGTAAAATAATAATTGCCTTAAATACATTGAAATGTGAAAGCTGACAAAAAAAATCATGTTGCTTAGTAAAATCGAAATTTAACTTTTTACAAGCAAGGAACACTCAACTTCCCTGATGTCAGTATTTAGTCATGTTTAATGGAATGTATATCAGTGTATTATAGTTGTTACTTTATCTATTTAAACCAGAACGTTGCTCGATTCTTTGTACGGTATGAAAGGGGTCTTTGTACCTTTGACTCCATGATGAAGTTCACTGCTTTTAGGAATATAGGTCTGTCTCTCGTGTTCAGCATCCTCTGGTCTGTCTGCATCACCTGGACATTTTAAACAAACAGATAGTATATACATACAGTGGGGCAAAAAAGTATATATATATATGTAAAGTAACATGTGTTGGTCACAGACTTTTTTACATGCAAACGTCATGTCATAATTTGTTTGTTATCCTGATAAAAAGTGCTGGATATCACAGCCCTTACTGTATCTTATCAGTTGGATTGCGTATTATTGTATAGTTGGGGTCCTTTTTATTTTACTGTTATTTTGGAATCTTTTTTCATGAGACATTCAAATTATATATTTGTCCTATGCCATATTCACATTAATTTGTAACACACACGTTAGGGTAAATGACAAACATCTTTAACACATAACGTCATATCTAATATTTAAAAAATCATTTCCTTGTCCCTAAAGCATTGACTGAGCCATTTTTCATCCTTAAATGCAGGCATTAAGTTACATGTTCACGTTCTGCTGCCACAAGTCGGTTTCTCCGGTGTACTGACAATAAAATGCTAAGTAAGTATTGGTAATAATATTAATAAAAACAACAAGATTTGTGTTAGTTTGTTTAATATGATGAACGTTAACCAGTAAGCTTCAATAATCAACTCCAGCTCAACAAACCATATTGCAATATCTACGTTAACGTTATTTCTGGAACCAACGGGAAACCCTCATAGTTATCTCAAACACATTGATAAGAGTAAAGGGGTGAACTGGGACTTGTAAAGAAATGAATCCCCCTCCTTATCGTTCTCTGTCATGTTCAGGTCTGCACAAAATAGATTCTTCCTCTGTCTGTCTGCTGGAGTTTTTAAGGGGAACCTTCACTTTACACTTCATTGCTACACAATATAATCTTATCCGTTTTATTGAGAGAAAATACTTCCTCTAGCCCCTATAGCTGCCTGTTTTAGATGCCATTGTAAAGTAATATATTTTCTAAGCTAATTCTGATTCTTAACAGATCTGTTAAGAGGTCAGTTCGTTCTGTTAAGAACTCAGGCACTCAGGAGGTAGGACCCAATTGCACGACCCGGGAGACAGAGGTAAAGTATTGGTAAGATACTTTACTTTTCCAAAAAACAGCAAGATGAACAAAAAATGGTCACTAACTAATCTCAGGATGAGATGACAACAAATTAGAACAAAAGGAAAATCGCTCACATAGTGAGGAACAAAACTTTTCAAGAGCACAGAGAGCATAGACCTGACCATGGCAAGAGACAAGACAAACTGACACTGAGCACTGGGAGACAGGGGGATTTAAACACATGACAACAAGACACAGGTGAAAACAATCAGGGGTGGGGCTTGTGATGATGAGCACAGGACACACACAAGGGATACAGGTGAACACAATCAGACAATTAGACACACCGGGGAAACTAAGAACAGGGAGGAAAACACAGGGAGAAGGACCAGACAATATACAAGGAGGAAAACATGACAGGGAGAACAGCAAAACACCCATAACAAGACATACAAAACAAAAAAACGTGACATAACACAAGAATCGTGAAAAACACTCGGAATAAAATATTATTTTCTTTAAAAAAAAAGGTTTTTCGGATTTCATAATTACATTAACACCATAACCCTACATGCATTGCAGCTAAAACATCCAATCAGCGAGCTTAAGCCATAGCTGAGGATCTTGGGTAATCAGTTCAGTGGCTGTGTATTGCAATGATGTTCGAAATGTCCTACGTCTGTTTCCGGTTATTTTTTATTTTGATATTCAGTTCCTGACGGAGGCCAAAAAAGCCCAAGATTATGGAATTAAACAAATAAATAAAAGCAAGGATAATTGTGTGTTGTTGGTGAGTAAATAACAGTGTGTTATTTAGAAAAGAATAACAAATGGAAAAAAAGATTTAAAAAAATACAGATTTCAGTATTCTGAGGCTCTGAGCCCCATTTCTTTTCCTCACAGATGACAAAAAAAGTCCGACATTATATGATTTAAAATAAAAACAATAATCGTGGCTTGATATTGAGTAAGAACATGTTTTTATGAACCATACAGCTTCCGGTCTTCCAAGACCCGAATGGACAAAAAGACGTGCTGCAGGCACGAAACATACTACCAATAGAAATACATTGCTTTTAAAATCGTTCTGTGTGACACGAAAAAAAGGGGAAAATCGTGTTGGTGAACACGAATCAATAGATTAAATGTCATGACTATAACACGAAATGCAGTGAGACTGGGTTGTCAGTAGTGAATGTGAGAGTATTTCAGTAGTGTGTGTGCAAGGCCAGATCTTTTCAGTAGTGTGTGCGCGAGGTTAGTTTGAATTTTGGCGTACATGGCCGCTCATAGTTATCTCAAAAACATTGATAAGAGTAAAGGGGTAAACTGGGACTTGTAAATAAATGAACCCCCCTCCTTATCGTTCTCTGTCATGTTCAGGTCTGCACGAAATAGATTCTTCCTCTGTCTGTCTGCTGGAGTTTTTAAGGGGAACATTCACTTTACACTTCATCGCTACAAAATATAATCTTATCAGTTTTATTGAGAGGAAATACTTCCTCTAGCCCCTATAGCTGTCTGCTTTAGATGCTATTTTAAAGTAATATATTTTCTAAGCTAAACTTAAAACAAGCACTAGCCTTGTGTGTGAGCAACCCTGAGGTCTAATAGTGGAGACCTTGTTATCTCAAAAACTTTTGTTAAGAGTATAGGGTGAGTTGTTAAATTTAAGTAAAGGGCTTTCGCTTGTGCGCGGATTTTTACACCCTCTCTGTCAATTATTCTTATCCTTACTGCGAGAAAGGAACTAGATTATCTGAAAACATTACTTATTTTTTTAAAACAACACTGTGGACACCTTTCAGAGACATAGTTGCAGGTAAAAACTCAAAGACCCCCCTCTGTGTTCATAAGTGCAGCAGGGTGGGAGGGGGGTGTGTGAGGAGGTGTGTGAGGGTTTAGGGCTCTGACGTAGGTGCAGCAGTGTGGGTCTTATCACCCCCTATTGAGCAACACCCTTATAGAGGGCATTACAACCACAACAGGTGACCAAAACAAGTCGTATTATCATCATTGACTATAATGGCTTACTAGGGGATACTACAACAGGTGTCACATCAAAGGGGCAATAGTCTTATCACCCCCTATTGAGCAATATCCTTTATGAGGAGGGCAATACAACAATAAACAAACAAGTCATAAAAGATAAGATGGTCAAAGGTCAGAGATATCAGAGTGAAAGGTGCCACATCAAAGGGAGGTGGGACTAAGGTTTATGGGGGTCATAAATCACTCTCTTATCAGGTACTTAATCTCATTTTGAGCAAAACAGTAGTCTTTGAACTAATGGCAAGTGTTCTCATATAGCCCGTATCTATGCAGAGGTTATCTGGTAAAAGCTACAGTTTGTGTGTCTTATTTTGATGGAAATCTTATTGAGAGATTGTTTGGCAACGTGTGTTTAAGGAAAAGCACAATACACATTTAGATAAGAATTGGACATAATCACTGTGAAGTCAGTGGATTGCAGAATAAGCCTTGACTTTGGCATTTGGACTATTGACATGTCGTTTTTTTGGAAGCAGATATGACACGAGAGGCTGAAGCTAAGTATAACCCAACACTGAAACAAGACATTTACAATACACCTTAATTAACTAAATAAAACACTGTAAAAGGGAGTAAGGTCTAAGGAGAGGAAGCCAAGCACGTCCTTTATTGTACTGTAAATGGGACCAACGATTACTAAAGGAACATCTTGCTGTATATTAAAAATGTGTTTTGAAACTACACACTCGTTAGGAAAATCTTTAAAACAAATTGAGATAATGAACATTTAATAGACTTTTGTTAGCTTATCTTTTCAAAACCAAGGGTTGCCACTTCAATTGCCCTCAAGCTAATGCAATGTTGTGAAACGTTTCTGTTTATTGACATTAGCTGTTCTTGTTTGACTGTGGTTTATATATATTTTTTTGTGTAAATGTCACCCCTGAAACGCCCGGGTAGTTGGGTTGAGCTTAGCCCTGGCCCCAGGACACGACACCCTGCAGATCTCCGTTACACAGCAGAGGACCACCAGAGTCACCCTGAGCAGGAGAGAGACATCACTTTATTCCCTTCAACTCATTCAATATAACCTCATTGTATGTGCCGTGTAATTGTTTGAAAATACCTGACAAGCATCCATGCCTCCCTCCAGGTATCCAGCGCACACCATGCGGTCAGTGATCAGGCCGGGGTAGGAGCCATCGCAGTCCTTGTGAGAAAGGATGGGGTCTTCCACACACTGGAGGTACAATGGGTTGAACACTGCAGATAAGAGCGAGATAAAATGATTAGGAGGGACACAAAAAACACCCCAATTCAGCCTTATATCATGTGTTAAAATGCCCCTGCGTTTTCTCCTCCCTCCCCACCTGTGTCTTGTTCATGTGATTAGTGTTGTGTGCATTTCAGTTCTGTTTTTTCTGTCTGTCATGGTGAGATTCTTAACGTTGTTGGAAGGGTATATGTTCTGAGTGACTTTATGGTTTGCCTTGCCTAGTTTTGACTTTGTTTGCCTGGCCTAGTTCTGGAAATAAAGGATTCCTGCTTTCAAACCTATTTTCTGCATTTGGGTCCTGCGTACCTTGCCCTCCAACCGTAAGTCCTTGGTCCACATTTTAAATAAGGTGCACAGATGACATAACCACGGGGTGTTGGGCCGAAGTGGGCGAACACAAAATGAGGACACCTGCATTGATTTTTGCAGCAACAGCTGCAACAGCGGCAACCCCTGCAACCCCTGCATTGCATTTTGCTGCAACAGCGGCAACTCCTGCAACAGCTGCAACACCTGCATTGATTTTTGCTGCCACAGCTGCAACACCTGCAACAGCGGCAACACCTGCATTTAATTTTGCTGCAACAGCGGCAACCCCTGCAACAGCTGCATTGCATGTTGCTGCAACAGCGGTAACACCTGCATTACTTTTTGCTGCAACAGCTGCAACACCTGCAACAGCGGCAACACCTGCATTGATTTTTGCAGCAACAGCGGCAACCCCTGCAACAGCGGCAACATCTGCATTGATTTTTGCAGCAACAGCTGCAACAGTGGCAACCCCTGCAACACCTGCATTGAGTTTTGCTGCCACAGCTGCAACACCTGCAACAGCGGCAACACCTGCATTTAATTTTGCTGCAACAGCGGCAACTCCTGCAACAGCTGCATTGAATTTTGCTGCCACAGCTGCAACACCTGCAACACCGGCAACACCTGCATTTAATTTTGCTGCAACAGTGGTAACAGCGGCAACCCCTGCAACAGCTGCATTGCATTTTGCTGCAACAGCGGCAACCCCTGCAACAGCGGCAACACCTGCATTAATTGTTGCTGCAACAGCGGCGACCCCTGCAACAGCGGCAACACCTGCATTGATGTTTGCAGCAACAGCTGCAACAGCGGCAACCCCTGCAACCCCTGCATTGAATTTTGCTGCAACAGCGGCAACCCCTGCAACAGCTGCAAGACCTGCATTGATTTTTGCTGCCACAGCTGCAACACCTGCAACAGCGGCAATACCTGCATTGATTTTTGCTGCCACAGCGGCAACCCCTGCAACAGCTGCAACACCTGCATTAATTTTTGCTGCCACAGCTGCAACACCTGCAACAGCGGCAACCCCAGCAACCCCTGCATTGCATTTTGCTGCAACAGCGGCAACCCCTGCAACAGCTGCAACACCTGCATTAATTGTTGTTGCAACAGCGGCAACAGCGGCAACCCCTGCAACAGCTGCATTGATTTTTGCTGCCACAGTTGCAACACCTGCAACAGCGGCAACACCTGCATTTCATTTTGCCGCAACAGCGGCAACAGCGGCAACTCCTGCAACAGCTGCATTGAATGTTGCTGCAACAGCGGCAACCCCTGCAACAGCTGCAACACCTGCATTGATTTGTGCTGCCACAGCTGCAACACCTGCAACAGCGGCAACACCTGCATTGATTTTTGCTGCCACAGCTGCAACACCTGCAACAGCGGCAACACCTGTATTGATTTTTGCAGCAACAGCTGCAACAGCGGCAACCCCTGCAACAGCTGCATTGCATTTTGCTGCAACAGCGGAAACCCCTGCAACAGCTGCAACACCTGCATTGATTTTTGCTGCCACAGCTGCAACACCCGCAACAGCGGTAACACCTGCATTTAATTTTGCTGCAACAGCGGCAACCCCTGCAACACCTGCATTGCATTTTGCTGCAACAGCAGCAACAGCTGCAACACCTGCATTGATTTTTGCTGCCACAGCTGCAACAGCTGCAACAGCGGCAACAGCTGCAACAGCAGCAAGAGGGTGACCCTGGCAGCCCTCTGGTGTGTAACGGAGAGGTGCATGGCCTGGTGACATGGGGTCAGGGATGTGCCGAGCCAAACTACCCCGGGGTCTACGTCAAACTGTCTGAGTTCCACTTCTGGTTTGAAGAGGTCCTGGCAGCCAATCCCCAAATAAATTACCAGTTTATTTTCTTCACTTCTCCCACTGGTTCACAGCCCTGGTTTTTATTTTTCAGTCTTCTCTCTGGTGCCAATACAGACTCTTAACACACATGTGCCAGAATTTTGAAAACTAAATAAAATCACTTGATATTCACTTGTCTGTTCATGTCTATAATGTGAAAACATACACATTACATTACATTACATTGCATTTAGCTGACGCTTTTATCCAAAGCGACTTACAATAAGTGCGTTCGACCAACAAAATACAAACTTGAAGAAAACAGAATCATATAAATACATCAGGTTTCATAGAGCCAAAACATTTCAAGTGCTACTCAACTGGCTTTAGATAAGCCAGTCCTTTATTAGTATATATCTTTTTTGTTAGTAATTCTATCGCTCGAAGCGGAGTCGAAAGAGATGAGTTTTCAATCTGCGCCGGAAGATGTGTAAGCTTTCTGCTGCCCTGATTTCAATGGGGAGCTCATTCCACCATTTTGGAGCCAGGATAGCAAACCCACGTTTTTTTGCTGATGGAAACTTGGGTCCCCCTCGCAGTGAGGGTGCAGCGAGCTGTTTGGCTGATGCAGAGCGGAGTGCACGTGCTGGGGTGTACGGTTTAACCATGTCCTGGATGTAGGAAGGGCCAGATCCATTCGCAGCATGGTACGCAAGTACCATTGTCTTGAAGTGGATTCTAGCAGTTACCGGAAGCCAGTGAAGGGAGCGGAGGAGCGGAGTGGTGTGGGAGAATTTAGGAAGGTTGAAGACCAGACGAGCAGCTGCATTCTGGATGAGCTGCAGAGGTCAGATGGCACATGCAGGTAGACCAGCCAGGAGGGAGTTGCAGTAGTCTAGGCGTGAGATGACGAGAATCTGGACCAGAACCTGCGTCGCTTTCTGGGTCAGCTGGGGACGTATCCTCCGGATGTTGTAAAGCGTGTATCTGCAGCAGCGTGTTGTAGCAGCGATGTTTGCAGTGAAGGACAGGTTGTTATCTAGGGTCACACCCAGATTCCTTGCAGTCTGAGTCAGGGAAACAACAGAGGTGCCGATGTTGATTGTCAGGTCAAGAGTGGGACAATCTTTTCCCAGAAGGAAAAGCAGTTCAGTCTTGTCAAGGTTGAGCTTGAGGTGGTGAGCAGACATCCACTGAGAGATGTCAGCTAGACAAGCAGAGATGCGTGCGACGCCCTGGGTCTCTGAGCGGGGAAAGGACAGAATTAATTGGGTGTCGTCAGCGTAGCAGTGGTATGAAAAACCATGCGGGCCAATGACTGATCCGAGCGAGTTTGTTTACAAGGAGAAGAGGAGGGGACCAAGAACAGAGCCCTGAGGGACCCCTGTAGTTAATTGACAAGGGTCGGACTCCGACCCTCTCCAAGTAACCCTGTAGGTACGGTCTTTGAGGTATGAGGTGAGAAGGGAAAGTGCAGAGCCTGAAACTCCAAGTTCTTGGAGAGTGCGAAGGAGGATCTGATGATTCACCGTGTCGAATGCAGCAGACAGGTCCAAAAGGATGATGACAGAGGAGAGGGAGGCTGCTTTAGCCGTGTGCAGTTCCTCAGTGACAGCAAGGAGGGCAGTTTCTGTGGAGTGACCTGCCTTGAAACCAGACTGGTGCGGATCCAGAAGGTTGTTCTGATGGAGATAACAGGAGAGCTGTTTAAAGACAGCGCGTTCAAGTGTTTTAGACAGGAACGGGAGGAGAGAGACAGGCCTGTAGTTTATAACATCAGACGGGTTGAGAGTGGGTTTCTTTAGGAGAGGGTTTACTCTTGCCTCCTTGAGACTGTTTGGAAAGTGACCAGAAGTTAGAGAAGTGTTGATGAAATGGGTGAGAAACGGTAGAATATCAGGAGCGATAGTCTGAAGGAGGTTTGAAGGGATAGGGTCCAGAGGACAGGTGGTAGGACGCGCAGAGGTAATGAGGGTAAGAACCTCACTTGGAGAGAGAGGGGGAAAGGAGGTTAGTGTGTGGGTGAAAGGAGGGTCTGGTGACCCAGCGGTGAGTAAAGGTGAGTCAGAAAAAGAAGAGCGAATATCATCAACCTTTTTTTCAAAATGGTCAACAAAGTCGCTTGACAGAAGGGAGGAGGGGGAAGGGGCTTTGGGAGGGTCCAAGAGGGTGGAGAAGATGGAAAATAGTTTTTTGGGATTGGAATAGGAAGATTGGATCTTATCTTGAAAGAAAGTGCTTTTTGCATGAGAGATCGAAGCAGAGAAAGAGGAGAGGAGAGCCTGATAGGTTAGGAGGTCGTCACCAATCACTTATACACTCAAGTCTGTAATAGGTACAGGTTTATTTGATTTAGTACCTTTCAAGACAGTTTGGCTCTACCTGAAGTACTTATATGATTCCGTTTTCTTCAAGTTTGTATCTTCCTGGTCGAATGCACTTATTGTAACTCACTTTGGATAAAAGTGTCAGCTAAATGCACTGTAATGTAATGTAATGTTTGATGGTGCTATATCACTTTGATATACAGTAGAGTAGTGGTTCTCAAACGTTTTTCAATTGATGTACCCCCTTAGAAAACAAAATTCAGCCAAGTACCCCCTGATCAGCTCAAAAACAATTTGTTAAGGAAAACATGTCTATATAAAGAGGTACAGTAGCCTACAGTGCTGCACCATCAGTGTCTGATTTATTAAAACAAAAACATATTAACTGAAAAACACTTAAATGCAACATTTCAATTTTTTACAATCCATCACTAAATTCATGGCAAACCAATTTTAACATCATGCAATAACACTGAAACGACATTGCATTGAACTGATATTTTTAATAAGTTGTACTTACAATTTAGTGAGAAACATCGGCTTGTACTTCACTGAGGAACTTTGTCATTCTCGATGACAGGGAGGCAAACTGCAGTTATTACACTTCGCGTTTTGAAATATGTGTAACTCTGTTAAGGCGAGACACGGCAGGCAAAAACATCGTTTTTCAAGTACTGGTCAATTTTGAGATGTTGTGCTATTTTGATTCTATAACATGTTTTCTTTCAGGCTTTTGGAAGGAAAACGTACAAAATACACATTTAAGTGTTTATTTTACTATAGTTTGTCTATTTGCGTCTGTAGATTTCTCCTAAATTCACCAAAAGTTAGCATTCTCACGTAACATAAAGTACCGCGACCGCTGTGTGCACCATGTCATCACAGGTATCGCTGGAAATCTCCGTCTCTTCTGCACAATCTCATCGGATCCAAATATGGTCATTTCCTTTGTATCAGCAACCAATCGTGAAAGGACAAAGGGGTCTTAAACCAAGAAACGAAATCTCATTGGCTGGTGTCAATTTCTGACAACGTGATTCGTTCAGATGCGTCACGTGGTGTGCTAAAACACTTCCTGGTTAACTTTCCGCTAGAAATTGAAATCTCAAAATGGCAAAAGAATGGCGAAAAAAACTTTCACAGAGAAGACGACAACAATTGTCACTTGCCCGAAGCAAGGTTAGACAAAAAATAAATGACCCCGAACATGAAATACCTTCAAGGAGTGCGTCGATGCGCAAGCTGTCATCCAAAGAACAGGAGGGTTTAGCTAGCGCCTCACTGCAATCTTTAAAGGTCGTTTTCTCAAAATGAGTTTTTTCTCCTACTCTGAGTTCGAAATTTCAACTTCAGTAGCACGTAGATACACCAAACCTTCCAGTTATATTCCTATCAATATTATGAAGGCTTTTACAGAAGGGTTTGTTCATATATCATTCATAGCCTGAATTATACAACATTGTATACCTAAAACATGGCGAAAATGGATATTTTAGGGCTGTTGACAGTATTTTCTGATTTATGGAGTGATAAAAAGAGATATCCAATATTCCTTCTGTAAAAGCCTTAGATACTAATATGACTACAAAATGAAACAAGCATTTTTGGTAACACTTTATTTTGATAGTCCATAGTTAACACTCTATAAGTCATCAGTTGACATTTAGTAGCATGTCAACAGTGCATCAGTTGACATGTGTCAGTTGACATTCAACAGCACCGTTCAAACCGACAAGTAACTAAGTATTAGTTGATGATCAACAGATAAGCAACTAAAGTTCAGTTGACTATTACATTAAGCATTAGTTGATGATCAACCGATAAGCAACTAAAGTTCAGTTGACTATTACATTAAGCATTAGTTGATAATCAACAGATAAGCAACTAAAGTTCAGTTGACTATTACATTAAGCATTAGTTGATGATCAACAGATAAGCAACTTTAGAGTTTAGTTGACTATTGCATTAAGCATTAGTTGATGATCAACAGATAAGCAACTTTAGAGTTTAGTTCACTATCTGTTGATCGTCAACTAATCTAGAGTTGACTATCAGTATACTTTTAGTAGGTTCTCCACTAAGCGTTTGTAGGCATGTGTTAGGACTATCCAATTAAAGTGAAACACAGTTGAGAACAGTAGAAAGTCTATAACCTATCAACAGAACACATACATTCATCCACTAATTATATGCAACAGACATGGGAATAAAGCGAAATGTTTTGCACAACTGATCACGAACACTGGATAACTGAAGTCAATACCAGGCTATAAAGTACAGTAAAACAAACACTATACACAGCATATCAGAGAAAGAAAGATTTTTTATTTTAATAATATACTACAAGTACTGTAAAAACACTGAACAGTTGTGAACCACATTCAATCCTACTAAAGGACATCTAAACATAATTATTAACAGGTCGCCAAAACACTTCCCCAAAGTAGCTTCCCAAAATGAAAAAACGTCCCCCCCCACAACAAAAACAACGCTCAACCCACATTCAGAATTACCTGACAGAAAAGGGGATGAGCTGTTTGTTGCTTTTCATTTCAGCAATCTTTTCTGCCAGTTCACCGACTATTTTCTTCTGACAGAGTTGGGCTAATTTTAAAAGTGTGGTTTTACCCTTAAACTGGTCGAGGACACTTTTGTCCACCAGGAACACTTCAGCAATTGCTGCAGTGTCTTTCACAGCATTCCTGGAAACATGAGCTTTCTTAAAAGCTTTGGTCATCTTGAAGCCTCTCTGCACCAGTTTAAGGACACGCCGATATCTTCTCACCACATCTGAGATGGAAGACACTGAAAAATAAAGAATACATTAATGTCAATAAATGTTATTTGCAGATCGCCACAATGATGACATTTTTCTGAGGCGTGTTCATGTGTTTCAGGCAACAAGACATTCTTTATAACATAGGTCAACATGTCAGGACTCAGTTTACTGATTGGCTGCGGGTACTCTCTGGCTGCGCTTCGCCACTAAAAGTTTAAATATCCCCAACTTTTTGTTTGGTTGCACTTCCTCGCAGAATCAAACGTCCGCTGTGCGCTCATAGATATTGCATAGTAGAAGAGCTATGAGTAAGGGAAGGTCCGTAGCTGCTAGGCAGTGTAAATGCCATCGGCTTTGTGCTGCATTCACATGATGTCGGAATAATCTGAAAAGTTATCTCCCTGCCCATTCACCCCCCCAAAGCAGTCAACCTAGGGAAACACTGAGCTGCTATGTGAAAACCTTATTTTTGTAGATTACAACACACTTGTAATGCACTGCAGAATTATTTAAGTTTTGTTTTTATTAAGTTTATGTGAGGTGGCTCACACAGATACTGGTATTGAAAATAAGCTTTTATATTAAAGTCTGTACAGTCAGATCTTTGAAAGCACTTTCTAAATAAAAAAGGGAGTTCAGATTTATCTGACTGCTTGTATTAATTGATAACATAAATTGAGGATGCAATACATTGAGATGCATGGAGGATCGTTGGGAATTTGAATCGTTGACAGGTGAATCGTATTCAAATCGAATCGTGAGGCCAGTGAAGATTCACACCTCTAGTAAGCATGTGGTGTGTCTCTATTTTAGTTCATTCAACCAAGACCCCAAACACTCCGGCACGATGAAGAGTACATTGGTGATAAGAGTGATGATGATTGGTCAATGGGATTGTATGCCCCAACCCAAACCCAGTATAAAGCACTAAGCTCACAATAATAACCTAATTACCTAATACCTAAATACATTCAGCAGGTGTCTTAGTTTATTATACCTCGCTCTCCTTTTCCTTTTGACGTCTTCGCCTTTTTGTTTTCCTTCTTCCCTTTTTTGCTTCTCTTCTTGCCATTCTTCTTCTGCTTCTTTTTCTTCTTTCCCTCATCAGAAGAGTCAGAGGTAGAGCTTGAGTCAGAGCTTGAGTCAGTGCTGGAATCGTTGCTGGAATCCGTGCTGGAATCCGTGCTGGAGTCCAACCTCATGGCCTGCGGCTCCTTATCTCCAGTGGCCATTACTTCCAAGTTCCCATCTGTTGATGAACGATAAATGACAAACAGAAATAAACTTTAAGTTGAGTCCCAACAAAGGATTTGCCTAAAGCCCAGAGGAGTCTGCTTTTATCACAATATACAACATTACAGAATTACATTGGTGTGACTGAGCTTGAGCAACTGATAACCTAAGGTGGTTTGAGGTTGTACATGAACTGAATTGCATACTAATTGATGCGTTGGAGGTTAGATTGGGTATGAAGAAACATTGCAGAAGTACAAATAATGTGCACAAAACTTTAGATGGGATGTCTTATGTTTTATATATACAAAAAGGAGTTGTGTATGAGAAGATGTATTAGTCTGCTACTTTCAAACTGCATTGTGTAGAATGTTTCTATCACTATTAGTGTATTTCCATGAATTCCAATCAATTAGTGCTCATGTGGTCTAAGCCAATTCATCTTTAAATGGAGAGCCAATATGCTATGACAAGGCAGCAGTCAACAGCCTATACACAAGTGAAGTTAATTAAATTCCTAAAGGAATTCCTTAAAAATGACAACAATAGCTGAAATATTGTAAATAGTATAGCCCAAATAAGAGACATGAATTCCCTGGGAATTTTTATTTTCTCTGTTAAATTGTTTTTATATTTTTGTTGAACATTTCAAGAGTTTGATTTATAACGCAAAATACATTTGCAGTACTCTGCCTGAATATCAAGAACAAACTACAAACCCCTTTGTATAACACTGAGCAGAGACCTATAAATGTAGAAAGTACATGTCCAGGGACTACGGATGAAAAATAGCTTCTTGGCTAACTCTGGCATATTTACAGTAATGTTTATCAATGTGCACTGTCCCTGATAAATAAATGAATAAATAAAAAAATAGATGGCTTGGCAGCCATTTTTGTTTGCAATTCAAAAGATGCACATAAAGCAGCAGCCAATAGGAGGCTATACAGTTTTAAATGCAATTGATAGTAGCCCAAATAGGTAAAAGCAAAGGGGCGATGATATGCTGTCAAGATACTGTCATAAAAACAAACCCATGTGCAGTGGTAGCACTTTGATGAAGTGCTCCCAAGCGCCCTGCCAGCAGTTTTCTTTCAGTGAAAAACGCTATATGGACACACGCCATTAGTGACCCTACACATTGTCCAGCTAAATATCTACATGCACTAAATGTAAAAATATAAGGCCAAATCAAAAATAGTTACTTGAGAAAAAATAATATTGAAAGGCTGGCAATAATATTCAATAATAGCTGAAATACTGTTGTGGTATACTGCGCCATAATTATTTTTGAAGCCACACAGGTTCTGGAGAGCCCTAATGTAAAACTTTGCTCCACCTGTACAAACCTTGCTCTTGTATAGAGTTATTGTCCTCCAGCTGCTGCTTGAGTATGCCATTTTCCTCCTCTAGCTCATCCACCCGAGCTGCTTGACAGGCATACTACTTTCCACGTTACCAGCTGCAAAATAGGACATGACAAATTAGGAATACATGTCAGAAGGCTAAGGTGATGATTTGGTATGAAAAACGTTTCACATGTTTGAGTACTTCTGTTCTGGAACTGCTCAGAAACCCCCTTATTGTCAAATATACCTAGGAAAGCTACACATTCTCTAAATGTCTCTAGTTTGTGGTTGAACAATTTCATGAGGCTGTGATTATCCTAGATGTCACAACATCTCATTTTATACATTGATGTCAAGTTTCAAAACATGGTCTCACTATGAAATGACTACTATGGGGACTAACATCATCACACATTAATACAATTGAGCTCATTGGATTCACAAGAGTCTCCGCTTTACAGTCTAACCCAATTAATGCAATTCCAAGACTGTATAGGGCCCCCAATATGCAGAAATATTGAAATACACCATTATGAAAAGGCGTAATTAACACATTATACTGCATGTAAAAAACGGTTTTTGCCCAAAACTGCATGTGATTATCATAAAGTGGGTAGGCCTATGTCTGTAAAGGGGAGACTCGTGGGTACCCATATAATCCATTTTGATACAGGTATCTTGAAGTTAGAGGTCAAGGAAACCCCTGTGGAAATTGCCATGTCAGTTTTTCCCTCCAAAATGTAGAATGTTTTTTAGCCCCATTGCCGACAAGCTGGTACCATTGTATGCTGATTTTAATGACTGATTGAACCACAGCAATATTGTTTTAGAGTTTTTATATGTTCAACTGCTATGCCTGTCATCTTTGCTCTATGTGTTTGTGTTGTCTCCTGGGTTCTGTAGTGCCCGGAGTGTGTCTTTTTATTTCCTCCCAAACCCCATCCCCTCAGGAAGCCTTTGCCTCCTGTCAGGTCATCATTGTAAATAAGAATTTGTTCTTAATTGATTTTCCTGGATAAATAAAGGTTCTACTACTACTACTACTACTACTACTACTACTACTACTACTACATGCCATTAGGTCATCTACTTTCATATGATATCATCATTACCAGCTTCAAAACCGAGCCCGGTACAGCCGCTTAAAGACAGTAAAGTCGGCCGCGATCCTGCGGGTCTCATTAAGGAGAAGATTCAAACTAAGCATGTTAGCTAGCATTCTGTTTGAGCTACCAAGGAACCTTCTATATGAACCGCTAGCCCTGCTGCTCGAGTAAGGATAACTTTAGTTGTTATATTAGCTTTTTCCTAAGACCGTGTCTATGGCTATAAATCGTTAGCTTTGCTGGTAGGAAAGGTTAACAATGTTAACCTTACCGATATGCATGTTAACTTAAAGGAGACCTATCATGCTATATTTAAATGATATAGTGTATGACCATACCTATATAAGGTATATTTATACATTTTATTTTTCAAAATACCAAACAGATCATTTTTTAGACATGCCTCGTTTCGCTCATTTTCGCTCTATTCCAAGCCCGTCTTTGAAGATTCTGAGCAGCAGCTGACCACACCCCCCTGCAGAAGAGCAGGCATGAGCCGGCGAGAGTCACGTTACCATGCTTGCTGTGATTACGAGTGTCGAATAAACATGTCATCTCAGAGCAATGCATGTGTTCAAGCATATTATCAATTTGATCCAGAAACTGACCCTGAAGCAGCGGAGGTTTTGGTGGAGGTGCAAAAATCTCGGTTGCAGCAGGACGTTTCTGAATGGTTAGCTGACAAGCTGTTGTCCCTATTTATTTTACTCTGTTACGATGCTTGCTCCTTATTCCGTTCATATTTTGGCTAATTAGCAAGAATGCAATGTGTACAGTTTGTAACGCAAAAACAGCGATATATATATTTATAGACATTCATATTTTCAGCATATATACAATGGCCTCATTGCGTTTATTAATAGTTTACAGTCCTTTTCTTCCAACATCGTGAAACAACCGTTGGAAAGTTGAATAATAACTTAGGATGATAAAAAGTATAACTCCAACAACACCTCAGTTGTCAGCAATGTGTGTAGTTTCATGTGTTTTTAAAAGCTCAGTTATTGACTTCTTTGTGCAAATTGCGCCACGATGCCTTCTGAACGGAGAATGTGTGCTGCATGGAGATACCACAGGTAACATTTTTGACAGCTTTACTAAGTTGTCTGTTTAAATACATTTTTCACATGTCATTCAATATATGTTTATCACACTAGGTGTCAAGACGGATGCAGTAACTTGAGGACTCTGTAACCTGTATGGTGGACCATCCTGGTTTGGAGCCTGTGTGCCTAAATGTGTTCTCCCTGCAGAATGCGTTGAATATTTACAGAGCTGAACATGGTGGACTACAGTTGAGGCAAATAGAGCAGTGAGTGGTTTGTTTGTTTTGACTGAAATTGTAAAACGAATGCTAATATTGTTCATGGAAATAAATACTGGTGTATATGGCTTTATGCAATCTTTCATTCTGTCATTGTACATGTACTATTATATTATATACTACACAGCAATGGCATAACACACCCATGTGTACGACAAAAAAGTCCACACACAACCTTATGCTATTGAAATCAGAATATTCTTTACCCATCCAAACATGAATAATCACGACACATTTTGATATCAACTCGGAACTTTATTGTCAAAATCAACGGTTAAAAAAACCCATAAAAAAAAACTAAATGTAGCCTACTTGTATTTTGTATAAATGACACTAAATATTTTTACAGAAGCTTTGTGAGCTGGTGCTGGGGCTTCCTTGGACGCAGGATCAGAGTGGTGATTCCGGCCTGCGTTGTCCTCAGGATACGCAGGGAGTTTCCTGATCCGTGAAATGTCGATGTTGGGTTCAGACAGCAGCCAAATTGAACCGTGTAGCATACCCGGCAATGACCTCCTCCCTGTCAGGTCGCTCATAATGGTGCAGGGTCCACAAAGACTTGGTCGAAGATGAGTTGGCCACGTAGGGCTGTGCAATGGTAAAAAAAGCACAACAAAAAATGTGGTTTAGATTAGTATATGCATGTAAAAAACTGAAACTTCTTTCTAATTTTTTATTTTATATTTGTAAATAGTTGTATAATACATATTTTAAACACTTACGGAATGTGGGGTCAGTCTTTACTGGTTTTGCTCTGCATTCTCCCTTCCTGGCCTTTGGGAACTGCAGTTTATACAGAGGGTTTCCAGTGGATGTAGTGGGTTGTGCACGCTCAGCGTTTTCATTGTAGTGCAGGGCTGCCAGGTACAGTCTTTCATTTCCGCCATGATAAAGAAAAATGTAAATAATAGCAAAGGATGTACAAATTGTCACTAATTAGTAAGTATGTGAGGTGCTGGCCTGTAAAGAAGAACACATAGTTAGAACAAAATCATCTCAACTTAGTATTCAGGATGAGAAAATACTATTTGGATAAATATAGTCTGAAATCCCAAAAGATGGGGCTAAAACTCTCTATTTAGCAAAACTCTCTATTTAGCAAAGCTCTTTGCTTAGCCTTTTCCAATCTGAGTTAGTTTTGAACCGTAACGTGCATGCTGTGTTTCTGACTCAATACAGATGATGTGTTGGAGAGGGGCTGAGCTCAGTAGACTGACTGTAATGAGTGCTAGCCACTAATTAGCCTGTTGCTAGAGGTAAGGCCTTGTCAACAACAACAGACCAACGGGGCTTTAGCTCAGTTTTACTCGTGGTGTGTGTCCCCCCTCGCATACATACACAGTGTTGTATCCTAACACACCCCCATTTATATTCCTGTGCGCAAACAAGTAAACACACAAAAGCTTTTACATATAACGCTGCAAAAAACGGCATGTCTCATTAGCGTAGCGTAGTGTAGCTTAGCTTTCAGATCGATGATATCTGATCGTTCTTACAGACTACAATCACAAAAGCTTTTACATATAACGCTGGAAAAAACGGCATGTCTCATTAGCGTAGCGTAGCTTAGCTTACAGATCGATGATATCTGATCGTTCTTACAGACTACAATCACAAAAGCTTTTACATATAACGCTGGAAAAAACGGCATGTCTCATTAGCGTAGCGTAGCTTAGCTTACAGATCGATGATATCTGATCGTTCTTACAATCACAAAAGCTTTTACATATAACGCTGGAAAAAACGGCACTTGCCTACAGCAGATTACGTTTGTTATTATAACTTACTCAATATGATTTTAGAGGATACAAAATACTAATAAATAGGAGAATAAATACTTGTGTTATCGCCTAGGGCATGGCTTTACAGCCTTCACACAGATCGCCATTACGGCAGTATGTCTGAACATGTTAGCAAATGCCTGATAATTCAAATAAAAGACAAAGCAAAGAGCGTACAAAATAAAATGCTACAAAAATATATAAACACCTAACCGATTACTATTTGGGTTTCAGGCGACATTGATACGGCGAAGCTACATGCTACATGCTACAAGCTAGAGATAGCTTTATCAGGAAAAACACCGCTAAATAAAAACTTACAGCTTCAAAATTGGATGTGTCCTCACTGGCCTGGTCCCGGATGGTTGGTATTGATCCCGGGTTTAGCATTACTTTGGAGGCATATCCGTGTTGGACTTGAGACAAGTTCATAAACATGTCCGTCGTAAAATGTTTGGAACACACAAACAGAAATCTGCCGTGGTCTTCTGGCACATGTCCCTTGTAAATGAAGTCTAGCCACAGATTCATTTATTTTCCCCCTGATGGCATTGCATGCAGTCCCCTGTCCCGAGTCTTGCAGCCAACAACAGCACAACGTTTAACTATCTTAGACATCCTGGCAAGAGCAGGCAAAAACACAGATGTGGGTTGATTTAGCCTGCCGATAGCCTATATGCGAATGAGAGGTTTGGCAATGCACGTGGCCGTGGCTCATTCCCCTGATAGGTGGAGAGTTGACCAATAAGCCGAGGACTTCTCTGTGACGTAGAAAAGTGTTGACATCTGGATCCGTTTTTTTCAGATCCGTTGCAGCCCCTTTTTTAGAGATTTGGCGAAGGAGGAAAATAGAGAGGGTTGTGTTTTCTGACACTTGGTGAGTTCCCTGGAACACCGGGGACACATATTCATGTATAAAAGACGTACAAAGGTGCATTTTGCATGATAGGTCCCCTTTAACATGCATATCGGTTATTTAACATAGCTAATAAAGTTAGTGGTAGTTTGTCAGGATAGTTCACATATCTAGAGTGTGAAGTTAGCACACTAACGTCAACTACTTTGACATTTATAAACCCAACTTACCACTTTCTTGTATGGTATCGCCTCCTTCTACTGCCTCATTAATCTCTCTCCGTGACTTTGCGCGGGTACAATGCCAACGGCACAGCTCCCGTTGTCAGATGAGGGGCGGGTTACTGAATGCACCTGAGCAAAAATGCCATGTCGATGCTGAAAATAAAAGTGAGATAGCAATATTGGTTCACATGCAAGTAATAAGGAATGCTTTCTAAAAAAGACAATGTTACCTAAGGAAGTTGACACTTACCATCTCGACGACCAAAACATCTGAAATCCAAGGGCGCACGGCACTTGCGCAGTATAGAGAGGCGAAGTCACGCCCATCTACTTCCGGTCCATGGGACCCCGGAAGCGAAAAATTATACATTGAATTCAATGGAGAGAGAAAACGTATATTTTGATCCCGTTTGAATTGTGCCACGAATGACACATATGATGTTTGTCAATCTTAAACAATCATTTCCATGTAAAAAAAGTCACAGTTTGTCGTAAAACTGTTGAGATATAAGACTATGAAAAATACGCAACTAGAAAGACTACAAATCCCAAATCCCATTCTGGGTCGCGTAAGTGATGTCATAGGCGATAATGCTCCAAGACTGGTTGCGACTCGCAATTAAAGCAAAGAAGAAGAAGAAGATCTCATAACTGATTTATTCCCTCCAATAAATATAAGAGATTGCTCCAATAAATTCACTTTTACAAGATGCCTGTGTGCTTTGTACCAGGTTGGAATCACAAAAGTGATCATACCACTTGCTCGTTCTATCGCTTCCCGTCTGATGAAAGGACCAGGAGTCGTTGGACCAAACATATCAGGTAATACACATGTTTTGCATGGAACATAGTCAAGTTAGCTACATAGCTAGTAGCGAGCACGTTAGTTAGCATCACATTACTTAGCCTTGTCATTTGTATTAGCCTTAACATGAAGTAAACCCAAATGTTAAACAGTAAGAGTAGTCATGATGGTAAGTATTTTGTGAAACATTTGAAGAGTAGCCTATCGCCCCCTCCACCAGGTGCTAAGGGGGCGGGAGGTAGGCTAACGGCACATTAGCATCGGCGATCTTTTCTACTTAATGCTATCTGCACAAATGGTTAACATTGAACATTAAAAGATCAGGCAGTTCAGGGAGAGTCGAAGGAAGGCAGGCAGGCAGCTTTGCATGACATTCTTCTGGACGTGTTTCATTGTGATGATAGTGAGTCAATCTGTTTGTTGGAAAGACAGTAGTTGAGTGATTACTGATAGAAAATTATTAAAAGAGATAATTATTCAAAGTGTTGTTACTTTAAAGTGTTGTTACTGACTTTTTCTCTTTTATTTTCTTTACCTCACCTGTAACTGCTGAGACCCTGAGGAACATGCACACTGGACTGACCTGCTCTGGCAACCTGATTTCCACTGTACGTAATAGTATTTGGTTATGGTATATTATTTATATACATCAAAGGCACAATGCACCCCCCAGAGACACACATGTATTGAGTGTGATATTTTGCATAGGTCAAGTGAAATCATCTTTACATACTAGAAAACTGTAGGAGCGGCAACTTGTTTTGAAATTGAATTTTTAATATCCGATAATAAAGTTGATCTGTTTTCTTTATTCTTCTCTCTTCCCAGCTCCATCCATCACCATGCTCTGTTCCTGCAGGTCCTGCTTGCTAATCAATGCTCATATGTTTTTACACAATTACAAATAAAGTCAATGTATTGTATGACATGAAGTTGTGCTTCATTCGGAGTCAATAATAAATTCATTCTGCCTTCATCCATTCTGCCTTCAACTGCACAATGATTGTGGACTGCACCGACATCCATGTAGCTGCCCCCCAGTAAGATGAACCAAGCAAAGAGGGTCACCATCATGCCCAAGGACATCCAGCTGGCCCGCTGCATCCGCGGAGAGAGGGCTTCAACTGACCTGAGACCAGCACACCCAAACACAACGGCTCTTTTAAGAGCCACCTACAGTTTCAAAGAGTTGCAATCCTACGTTATTATAATTATTAAACTGGTTCATGTATCACTTAGTTTACTGAACCGTGATGAATGAAAGAAATTAGTGAGGTAGTGGTTTACTGAAGTTACAAAGACATTAATATATGAGTAACAGGTCAGTGTAAACACAAGCTTCTGTCAATTATGGATCATTCAAACTATTTATATAAAAATATGTAATAAAGTTCTAAAACAAGTATTCGGTATATTCCTTGATAGCTTTTGGAGAAGGTTGTTTTTAAGTTTACTAAAATCTATCGTTTCAACTGTTTCACTTTATAAAAAGGGAACAGGTGAGTAGAGCATCATTGAGTTTCTTATTCTGTCAGTAAATTATCCAAATGAAATGTTTATCATTATTTTATTCAACCCTAAACAAATTGATTGTACCTTTTTAATAATGACCTTACATGGTCGGCAAAGTTAAATTAACTTCAGAAAATCAAATCTGTTCTGAGAAAAAACTAATAAATGTTTAAAGATAGGAACTTGCCATCCCACTGAAAAACAGTCCGTAGAGATTTAAAGGCGTAGTTGTAGTTCAGTCCAACGTTTAATTTGGATTCATTTCGCCAACAGTCAACTATTTTCATAAAGAATATATATATTTTTCAAAGTCAACTTTATTGTCAATCTTACTCAGTTTGTGTTTATAGACAGAGATCAAAAAGACGTTTAAATACAATTATACAATTTACAGATATGTATACAAATATATATATATCATATATACACCATCATGTATAATGATCATGTATAATGATGGTGTATGATGTGGAACAGGGATCACCAACTACATTTGTCCAAGGGCCGAAATGTAACCAAGAGACACTATCGCGGGCCAGCAATTTTTATATAGCCCAACATTTTATAAATAGTATTCAGATTACTTTTGGAATACTTTCTTTTTCCATAACTGATGGGTATGTTTTGGTGAACAGGAGACACTTATTTTACTGTTTTCATGGCTTATCAATAACTCAAACACAACATCTTAGTGTCATTCTGAACACCTCTCTCATCTGCGCCCCACATAAAAAACATCACCCGGACTGCATTCTTTGTACTGTCTTAAAACCTTTCCTTGGAATATGTTATGAATTGTAAGGTGCTTTGAAAGGCGCCCCTAAATAGAATGAATTATCATTATTATTTATTATCTGAAACGATGTAATAACTTTTAAAACTTTTTCCAGTCACTTGCCCCCATGCATTCAGCAGCAGCAGGCCATTCACTTTGATTTCATCCCGTTATGAAATGTCATCATTTCGACAATAAAGAAATGCTACATAAACGTTATCTTGCACATTTTATCTAACCATCTCCGTTTCTAACTTTCAATATATTTTAAAAGAGATCTCTCTCTCTCATCTGCATGCGGGGGCGGGCCCTCACAGACACGCTGCATCTCTCTCGCTCACAGACATGCTGCAGCGCTGTGCAGTGTGCACACAGTTCTGCCGGTAATGAATATTACATTTTGTGAGGAAACTTTTCCACCAATAATCCCAATAAGTATTCCAAAATGTATTCACTTCAGGTTACGAAAGTAACTGTAATCAGATTACTCGTATTTCAAATGTAACGCCAGCTGAATACAGTTAGCCTACTTGATTTTTGTATTCTGATTACGTAACGCCGTTATGTATTCCGTTACAACCCAACCCTGCTTCTAGGCTACTGTCCCGCAGCTCCAGCCTCTCTGTTGGACTCTGTCGCAGCGGGGCTACTGCTGTGGTGCGGAGCGCATTAACCAGACTCTTCACAACGAAGGATCACTTCTTCTTCAGGGGAGGGAAGGTTTCGCAGTACGCAGTCTACTGTCCCGCAGCTGCTGCCTCTCTGTTGGACTCCGGTACTGCACCTTACTCACGAGACGTTGTAAACAAAGAAATGGGTGGGGGGCGAACGCAGTAACCACTCCGCCAACGCCACAGTCACCCCCGTCGTGCGGGCCGGATGAGAATGTCTGGCGGGCCGGATGTGGCCCGCGGGCCGCCAGTTGGTGGTCACTGATGTAGAAGGAAGTGTGGTAGATAACAAGTAAATATAGAGTTACATACAGATCCATGTTACAGCAAAAGATGGAATAACTAAGAAGCACGCAGTATAATAATAATTACATGCAACAATTAAATAACTGCTCAGCATCCCTCTGCTGTGTCCTGTTTTCCTCCCCTCTGCATAACACCCCATCACACATACGAAACACAACGCAGAGTCTGAGGGTGTTAAGAGTATGTTTATTTAAATGTCCTCCTCTCTACTGGCCAACACAGGGAGCATATGCTGGGTGTAGAATTTTTCCAGGAGGAGGAGATTTCCATGCCATGCAGGGTCTTTGGGGATGAGGATGATGATCGCCTCCTTCTGGTCCACAGTAGCAGAGACTCCGGTCTGTGATGTGCAGCTGCCCTTGGACCTGGTGCCAGTATGGGTGATTCTCCTTGATAATATATGACCCACCCTCCTCACGGAGACAGAAGGATGGTAACTGGACTGCCTCCGCGATGGTCATGTTCATGTCACCAAAATCCTTGAATCTACACACAGCAAATAAACTCAAGGAGATCACACATACAGTATAGACTATACTGTATAGTCGATATAAAACTGTCCGCTTCAATCTGAAGAGCAACTAAAACAAAACACGGGAGTGTACCTTGTTCTTGTGAACACTAATGTTATCCACAGCATACACAGAGACCACGAAGTTCTTAAGGAGAAAACTAGTTACTAAAACAAAACACGTTAGTGTACCTTGTTAGCTAATGTTAGCTAGCTGACATTAACGTTACACATTGCACTCATATTACTCACCGAAACCTTGAAAAGCCGGTCCCGCATGCTGGCTCTTACAGAACCGACTAACTCCCCTTTCGTGTATGTACAGCTCTCAACATGCCCAGTAGTGATTTTCACCTCATTTTATACTTTTTACAGTATTACGGCTTCTACAGATTTTTTTATGGATTTTTTGTCAAAGCACTTAAGATATTCATTGCTATCGGGATGTTAAGAGCATTCCATGGAATATAACAAAAAGTGTATCTCGAGCCGGTTTCTGAAACTTACCTACCCCACCTTTAAGTATTATTTTGTTCTGCTTTCAAGCATTAGGATTTCTTATAAATCATAAGTTTGGTCTTCTGACAGAAGAGTATGGTGGTGATTCTATCTATACAACCAGATGTGACACTGTGTTGCAATGAGCATCAGTTTTAGTCAGCCATGTACAGGATGGTTGATTGACAGGATGGCTTGTTATTGATGCTAGTTAAAAAAATAATGGCCCAAATACAATATACTCTGTATAAATGATGCTTCGTGACTTATAGCTTGATCAAAGAAATGTTTTCTTCTTTTGGAAATGCACTGTCCTTATTTCATTATTTGTGTTAATCCTTGATAGATTTGCCCAGGGTTTGCATCTACGGCAAGTTGACATGCTTCAAGATGGCATTGCAAAGAGCTAAGCAACACTTTCCATGATGTCAAAGAAACTCATAAGAATCTGTGTAAAAAGCCTGGGAAAGCACCAAAAGAAAAAGAAGCAGAAAGTCGGTGGAGTTAATGTCCTTGTCCACATTGATGAGAGCAAATTCTGCCACAAACGCAAGGTAATATAATTTCAAAGTGCAATACACTTGACTAAATGTGTTACATTTTCTATAACCTCAAAGAGCTTACATCATTATGTGAATCATCATTTAGGATAGATATAGAGAGTGGGTGGGAGGGGAGAGTCATAGATGGGATATACAAAATAAATGGCAGAAATTAATATCACTCTCCCTAAAGTTGTCAATCAGTTAATAAAAAACATTGATGAAAAATGTGATTATGTGAAATACTCATTTTATTGTATTTGTTTAACCTAAAGAAGGTTTATTTACGGAAGCGTAATGCATACACGTGAGAAATAAAAGTTTTCTGTTTTTCTTAATTAACAAGATTATTATCTCAGAATTCCAGGAAAAGTTCTCATGAAAAACCTTTTTTTCTCAGGTGAATGCATTAGGCTTCTGTATTTATCTTATATATTAGTCAAATAAAACAGTAACAGGTGTTCCTAACTCAAACATTACATACATAATGAATAAATAATTAAATATTCACACAAAGCCAGAGTCAAGACTAAATTGTGGGTTTTCTCTGGAAGTGTTTCCTTGTACGATGTGAGGGTCTAAGGACAGAGGGTGTCGTATTGTCATACTGATATTCTGTACAAACTGTGAAGTCCACTGAGACAAATGTAACATTTTTGATATTGGGCTATATAAATAAACATTGATTGATTGATTGAATTGCATTGCAGTGTCACAAGATTTGGTAATTGTTTTCAATCAATTTCAGTCAAGATTTTCTGGTTCCTAATGTGGTCATAGTGACAAAAATAAAAGCACAAATTCATGAACTGTCGAGGAGAAAAAAGATAACCTTATAGACCTTGAGAAGATTATCCCTTTCCAGCAAATCATTTTGTAAGCATGTGTACTGTGTTATAAGGAATTTAAAACAGATTTAGATGAAAAGGTAATTACACCTGACTAACAATAGATTGATTAAACATAAAGTCAAGAGATTATTTTTGTAATAATGTTCACACAAAAAAATGTATACTGTTTTTTGGTAGTATGGAAGAGGACGCATTGGTAACACCTGGAGAAGAAAGAGATCTTGGGTGTTTGGTATACTAGAGATCAAAGCTGCAAGCAGACGTCCCATTCTTCGCCTTGTAAAGAGAAGAAACAAGGAGACCCTTGTTCCCATCATCAAGAAGCATGTCAAGCCTCAAAGTCTTGTTGTGAGTGATGAGTGGAGAGCATATGCCAGTCTTTCCCAGGAGGGCTACAGGCATGTCAGGGTCAACCACAGCCAGAATTATGTTGATCCACAAACAGGACTACATACACAAAATATTGAGAGAGCATGGCAGACATACAAGAGGGAAGTTTGGCGTATGCGGGGGAATCGTTCTGAGAAAACTTTAAAAAAACAGCTCTCCTTCATAGAGTGGACCTACTGGTTAGCAATAACCTATAAACATGGTGTACTTGGAAGACTTATCAAGGACATACGGAATGCTAACCACAGATACCTTTCTGTAGGCAAATTATTGTTGTTAACAGATCGAGCTGCACACCCTGGTAATTAGCAGGGGGTTAGACCCACACATTGGGCCCAAAGGCTCTTTGCTGACGCCCATAAACGTCCTGAACACAGCAAAATAAAATTGTATTTATAGTTATTAAACTGTACAAATCTGCAGTGTAGTGATTTTTTCCCGTTTGCCTGGTATTGACTACCAGCTGGTAGATAATGTGTTTCAAACTTTATTTTTTACCATTTCACAACTGTTCAGTGTTTTTACAGTACTTGTAGTATATTATTAAAATAAAAAAGCTTTCTTTCTCTGATATGCTGTGTATAGTGTTTGTTCTACTGTGCTTTATAGCCTGGTATTGACTTCAATTATCTAGTGTTCGTGATCAGTTGTGCAAAACATTTCGCTTTATTCCCATGTCTGTTGCATATAATTAGTGGATGAATGTATGTGTTCTGTTGATAGGTTATAGACTTTCTACTGTTCTTAATTGTTTTTCACTTTAATTGGATAGTCCTAACACATACCTACAAACGCTTAGTGGAGAACCTACTAAAAGTATACTGATAGTCAACTCTAGATTAGTTGACGATCAACAGATAGTCAACTAAACTCCAAAGTTGCTTATCTGTTGATCATCAACTAATGCTTAGTGTAATAGTCAACTAAACTCTAAAGTTGCTTATCTGTTGATCATCAACTAATGCTTAATGTAATAGTCAACTGAACTTTAGTTGCTTATCTGTTGATCATCAATTAATGCTTAATGTATATTCTACTGGCAGTTAGTTGAATGCATGTTACTTGTCTGTTGAAACAGTGTTGTTGAATGTCAACTGATGACTTATAGAGTGTTAACTATGGACTATCAAAATAAAGTGTTACCGAAAAGTATTGAACCCAGCTCAAGCTAAATGTCAAATGTATTTAATTAATGTGCAAGTGTTTTGATTTATTTAAAATGTTCCAGTCTAGCTTCCTTCGAGTTTAGTCTAAGCAACATATTGGTTCTCATAACATTCTCACTGCTGTCCCAAATGTTTTAAACCTTGGGCAGACAAGCTATTCACACACCCACCCACCCACCCACCCACCCACCCACACACACACACACACACACACACACACACACACACACACACACACACACACACACACACACACACACACACACACACACACACACACACACACACACACACACACACACACACACACATAGACACACACACACACACACACACACACACACACACACACACACACACACACACACACACACACACACACACACACACACACACACACACACACACACACACACACACATACCATGTATACATCACTTCAGGGGACTTTACATTGACTTACATGCATTTCCTAGAGACTTATCCTAACCTTAACCATAACCAACACATGCCTAACCCGAACCCTTAGCCTTAACCTTAACCTTACCCTAACTTACCCAATTTGTCCCCATAAGGGAGGCGAGTCCCCACACGTGACTATGTAAACAGATGTAGGTCCCCACAAGTATAGTAATGCTAGTCCACACACACACACACACACACACACACACACACACACACACACACACACACACACACACACACACACACACACACACACACACACACACACACACACACACACACACACACACACACACACACACACACACACACACACACACACACACACACACACTTTGGATAAGTATTCACCTTATCCACATTGTAAATTGTTGCCTTCTTTAAAGTTATTAGTATTCAAGATTAATTATTAAATTAAATGTGGTACATAACATAGAATAAATAAAATAACTTTGACTTGATCATTTTGTTCACAACATTAGACCTGTCCTCTAATCTCTACTAGAATAAGATACGTGTGCATGTTTGGGTGTTTTAACACTCCTGTAATGTACCTAGTCTTGTTATCCTTTTCATTACAGAGCTGGGAAAATGGTGTATTGCTTAGATTCTGATCCGTGCAAGTCCAATTTTGACTGACTTTAGTTCTAATGTTAATTTGACTTCAACCCATAGTTAATTATTTAGATTAACTCAACATTTCACATGATGATGGATTAGTGTTCCACTTTTTTTTTTCCACTAATTTGTTGTGCAATTAGGCCAATGGTAAAGAGAGACATTGATGACCTTGTGTCCCTTTTGTGGGTACGTGGTTCCATTTTGTCTATGGCCTTGGACGGCTTCACTAAGAGTCACCCAGTTCTACCCTGCTAAAGTCCAGCTGAGTGCAGTCACAGAGATGCTATGGCTGCTCTGCATGAAAGGACATTAATGGTCTGGTCCGAGAATGGACACCATTTCCTGCTCCCAGAGAGAATGACGCTCCTCAAACTGAACATTACAGCCGTTGATACTGTCTCACGGGGGTCTGTTCCCCCCCACCGAGCCATGAACTGAAAACTTGACATCTGCTTTGAACACATGGAAGCCTCCTGTCACACCAGCACCAACCCTTGGGTCAGTCAGATGAGACTAACGGCTTCACTTAGGGCATTTGGGTCAGATACATGACTCTCGTTACCACGGAGTGTTTTTTTTTTTTTTAAGGCTATTCATACTGCTATGCAGAGGATGCCTGTAAATTGGCAAGCTGTTAAAAGCCCCTACTATTTTTAGTATAGGCCTAATGTCAATGGCCTCTTACTTCACATTATATGGACCATGTTTCCACCTGGTGAAACTAGAGGCTGCATGAAACTCAGGCTACAATACAACCATTCTGTTCTGCTCTAACGATTCAATTTATAGATTCTACATCAAAACAGTTAGTTTTTATTGTTTCCAATGATAACGTCACCTTAAGTGGAGGAATGCAAACCTGTTTTCAAATGTAAGGTTTTGAATTTGTTTGACATTTCTCAGTAATGACACCCTCAGACGCCCACTATCATTCATGCTATGCCTTCAGTGGTAACTCAGATGTTAAAGGGGTTGAAGCTTTTCCTCCCAAATCGGCTATGCTTTGTTTTTTCAACAACGGTGTGCATTTCCTGCATAATATATGTTTCTCACCATTTTTTTTTGTTAGCTGCGCACAGGTGATACTGAGTCTTCTCGAGTGATGGATTATGACCTCTACCATGCTTACATGTTTTATTCCATATCTAACTGAAGTAAGAGAGAAAGAGATGGGAAAGTAAGAGAGAAAGAGATGGGTAAGTGAAAATAGAAATAGATGGGGAAGTGAGGAAATATGGAGATGAGGATGAGAGAGAGATGAGGAAGAGAGAGGGATGAGAAAGAGAGAATAGAGAGAGATGTGGAAGAGAGAATAGAGAGAAGAGGGAAGAGAGGGATAGGAAAGAGAGAATAGATATTTGCGAGTTGCATACTGATACCGAGTTTTCTCGATTAATAGCTTATAGACAATACCATGTTTAAATAGACTCCTACGTTGTTATTACATTATGTGACATATGTAAGAAAAGGGAGGGGAGAGTCAATTATATTTGAGTAATTGATTTCATATTGGAACAATCATTTCTCAAACCTATGTGTTATGGAAGAGGAAATGTACTTCTGATAAACTAATCTTTTATCAAACGGTAAATGGTGAATTAATATAACATTTAGAATCATTGAGAAAGGGTTATATCCACAGGGACTAGCTCACATTTAACTTAAAATAACATTTCTCTGCTTTGGACTGATGAGTATATGATTCTTGCATGTTAAATGACACAAACCTTACATTTATGCATGTGCATGTGTCAGGAAGGCTCCCAAATAATTCTGAGGGGCCTATCCTATTTTTGTAATTAAATGATAATGTGCTAATCCATTACCTTGAGTTGTCTGCACTCAGGAAAACATCTCTATCAAGTGTTAACCCAATAACTAGGACAGCTCTGAAGGCCAAGGGTCAGAGAGAGAGGATCACACTCTCCGGCTGCAGAGGGCACCCCCAGCCACGGGCAAGGAGGCACGAGGTCTTTCGAGATGAGAGGATTCTAATCTTCAACTTTCTGATGGGATGGGATGCTTCTTCATCTTTCTGCTCGGGGGGGGCCCAAACAGACAACTCTGCAGGACGAGCGATGGCTTCAGAGGCTTCTATAATACAAGGTTCCATGTTTCTTGGAGGGGCAGATGTCTTCCTAACCTCTCCCATCACGGGGGGGGGGCATCTGGATGTGCCACTTGGAATAGGCTCTGCTCTCAAGCACATAGCAGAAGGAATGCAGGCAGATGAGCCTCCATTTCACTGGGTGATCATACAGTGTTCACTGAATGATCCACAAAAGCAGAACAATTGGGGGGGTTGGAATATGGCGCTCTGATGAAGAAGAGTTTTGAGCCAATCAGCACCTCAGTGCTAATCTACAGTATCAGGATGCCTTTAAACACCAGACATTCTGTGTCATAAAGAGAGGAGGAGAACGAGTCAGGTGGACATGTTTTTCCAGCCCTCGTACAAAGATAACATTTGAATTGAATGACCAGATGTTTACAGATGTACAATTAATGATAGTTCTTATATTTCCGATGAACAGACATGTGTTAAATAGTGGTGATAAATATAGTATGTCAGATCAGATTACACTTTCACACTACACAAAATTAATTAATTGATATTTTCAGATTATAAGGTATTGAACAATAAGGTACTTCTAAAATTATAACATATATATGATTCTGTTTTCTTCAAGGTTGTGTCTTCCTGGTCGAATGTACTTATTGTAAGTCGCTTTGGATAAAAGCGTCAGCTAAATGCAATGTAATGTAATGTAATGTAATAACAGATGATGTTAATATCCTTAATTGTCCAGCAATCAGGTTTAACAACACTACTCTTCAATGTATATACATGCACAGAAAGACCTACAATGATGTTTCAAGTTTTAAATATTTAAACCTTCCTTTCCAGGTTTTACAAAAGTCTTTGAATATTTGCCTAACTTTTCCTTTTCAGATTGTTAAACGTTTTGAGAATTGTTTAGTTTTCCCTTCAGATTTTGAAATGACATAATGATTGATAGTTGAAGTAATGTAATTATGTTATCATGCCATAGTCTTTTGATTTAATATGTAATGAAGTAAACGTAAAGTAATCCTGAATTGAGGACACTGTAACTTTACAGATTACGAATTGATCAAATCACCACTGTGAATTGTATACCTTAACTGTGATTTTATACTTCACCTGGATCTCTTATGATCCTATGTTTTAAATACATTTGACTAGTGATTGCCTTAAACTAAATCTTTAAACTGCAAGCTGGTTTTGATTTTGTAGTTTGATAAGTGAGATCAGCTAATGGTTACATGTTAAAACATATTATTTTAAAGAAGATGTTTTTGCTATTATGCGTCTGTGTTTTATGTGCGTTCATTATTGAGTTTTTGACAACAGACGATCCAAACATTGATGAGAGATTATTTTCTATCGTGATTGTCTGTGTCAATCATTGTGGTTGAATGTTTCAGTCTTATTCTACTTTGTGATGTAAATTGATGTACGGTGAGACCACATTCAAATCTGAAGACACCTATTGATTTAAGTATTGACCAAATTATTATTAGACTAATGTTTTCAGGTTATCAAAGATGATAAAAAGAGAGGAACTTTGAGGGATTAATGTTGTCTTTACTTTAGATATTTGACCTTTCGGCCTGTTGACGTTTTACGACCGAAGCCGAAATCTGTTATCTGTCTTAAGGAATGGGAAGTTTCACCTATTGCTGATCTTACCAATTTTATGACCGGTCAACTCTCGGTAACAAGAGCCATAGAAGTCAGATAAAGTAATTCAGTGCCTCCAAGTGTTCACAGATGCCTTCCCCAATATGTGGGTGGACTCCCTGTAAACTGGTTAAAAGGTCAACATTGATGAGAGGGTGATCAGAATTGACATGACAACCCACCGGTGCAGTCAGAACTTTCTGCTGCTGTGAATTGTGATATGAATTCTCCGTCCGATGCTTGTAATAAACTGCCTGTGTTTGACATCAGAACTCCTGCTCGTCCCGTGTCTCTCTGAGTCCTGACTCTCCATTGCTACAGAAGTTTCCCTTACATTCAGTGTGCAGATCCTTGTGTTCACAATAAAAGTGTAGTTTCTTAGTGAATGTCATGAAGCTTAGCGCAAGTTCAATAAGGAAGACCTAACACGAGTCACTTACACGTCACTCGATGGCTCCCTTCCCCCCTCATTAAATATGAGGGCGTCACCCCTCAGCAGCCAATAGCTGCACATGCTAAATTCCTTAAATGCCTGCTCTTCCTCCCTGTCAGTTGTCATTTGCAGATGACCGCAAACAGTAGCAGTACTACAATACTCCTCCTCGTGAGAAAAATAAAAAAGCACAAGAAAAACTAGCTCAAGATGTCCAACTCGGACAATTCAGATCACGAAACTGGTATGGAATTATTCGAGCCCGGTTCGGCTCCCCACAGCGGCCTATCACCAGAGGCAGACTTCCTCATCGCCCGGCTCCTGCAGCCGGGCATCCCCACAGCCCCAGGCCTCACTCTCTCGCAGCTCCGAGAGCTTCTCGGATCAGGTCTCCAGAATGACACTAAGATGTTGTGTTGTGCTCTTGATAAAACAGTCAAACAGTAAAATACGTGTCTCCCGTTCACCAAAAAAAAAGTATTCCAAAGAAAAAAGAAGAAGAAGAAGAAGAAGAAGAAGAAGAAGAAGAAGAAGAAGAAGAAGAAGAAGAAGAAGAAGAAGAAGAAGAAGAAGAAGAAGAAGAAGAAGAAGAAGAAGAAGAAGAAGGAAGAAAAGAAAAAAGAAGAAGAAAGAAAGAAGAGGAAAGAGAAGAAAGGAACTTGGAAGTATTCTAAAAGTAATCTGCCAAAAATCTGGCCCACCTTATATTTTTACAGGCCCACCCTAAAGTACATTTCTGCCTACGCTACTGTTTTTTTTTGCGAGCAACGTGACCAACAACCAATCACATGAATCTCTTGCCCCCGAGATACAAAGCAATAGCAATGTTAAAAAAAATTTTTTTAACATTGCTCAACTCTTGAAGCGAGCAACACCAGCAACGCTCCACGTCGCTTCCCAAAATACAGTTCTGCTAAAAGTGACGTCACCCTATTCAAAGTGAATGGGCAGGAGCGTTGGAAGCTTTAACGCACGCCACCGTGTGGACGGGCCGTCACAGTAGCACTGCGCCAGAAACCTCGTGGAGGGGGAAAAAAAAAAAAAAAAAATTGGAATATCACCCCTCCACTCCCATTATCATCCCTCAGCTAGCAGCTGCGCTATCTACTCACCCAGATTCCGTGTTTGTTGACTATCTCCTGTCAGGGCTCTCCCAAGGCTTCAGGGTAGGGGTCCTCCCATCCGCCACAGTGACTTTCATAGCAAGAAACTTACAGTCAGCCGCTAAAGAACCCAACATAGTTTCCCAGCTCATCGACAAAGAACTTCTCAAAGGATATATAATCGGCCCTTTTAGCTCCTCCCCCTTCTCAGTGTTCCGTTCAAATTCCATCGGAATAAGCCACACGTAAATAAAAGGCTGATTTTCGATCTGTCCGCTCCCCGCTCCGGCCATTCGGCAGCGTCAATAGCATCATCCCTCCAGATCAGTTCTCCCTTCACCATGCCTCAGTGGATAATGCAATAAAGATGATCAAGTTCACAGGGCACGGAGCTCGGCTCTCCAAAGCGGACATTACCGATGCCTTCAAAATCATCCTCATTCATCCGTCTCAGTGGAATTCGTTCGGTATTAAGTGGGAGTCCAAACTCTATTTTCACCGTTCGCAGAAGCAGCCCCTGCATCTTCAATTCCTTCTCGGAAGCGCTCTGCTGGATCCTGCTGAACATCGTCAGAATCCCCTCCGTCCTTCACCTACTGGACGACTCCTCCCCATAGACCCGCCACAGGACAGCTCAGGGACCTCACTGGCCAAGCTTAAACACTGCTTCAGGAGTTAGGTGTCCCTCTCTCCGAAGAGAAAATGTTAGGTCCCGACACACGCTTAGAGTTCTTAGGCATCATCCTCGACTCCATAGACATGAAGGCGTCTCTCCCCTCCGACAAATTGCAGCGCATCCGGGACATCACCAAGTCATACTGCGAGCAACAAGTTATCACAAAACAACAGTTGCTCTCCCTTCCCGGACACCTCAACTTCGCCATGCACGTCATCCCCCAGGGGCGCTCGTTCATCTCCCGCCTCCTGGACGCAGCATCAGCGGTCGACAAACTCCATGACTGCGTTTTCTTAGACGAAGGCTGCCGCTCAGACCTACGTTTCTGGTCCCTCCTGCTCGCCCACTGGAACGGAGTTACTTTCTTTTACGATGACCTCGTGCGTTCCTCTGACTCAATGAGGTTCTTCACGGATGCCGCCCCATCCGTGGGTTTTGGGGGTTTCTTCCAGGGAGAGTGGTTTGCAGGGTCATGGCCCCTGTCAATTTCTACCTCAAGCAAGTTCTCATTAAATCCGGCCTATCACCTATATCATACCCGGGACATTCCTTCAGGATAGGTGCAGCCACCTCTGCTGCTAATCAAGGTCTCTCTACCTCATCCCTACAACAACTAGGACAGTGGTCCTCCTCCGCCTTCACAACCTACATTCGCCCGGACATCAGCGCCGTACTGGCTTCCCAAAGATCTCTCAGACCCTAACTATGGTATCTATGCATATAACTGGTGGTGGCTCATAAACACATTCACAAGTATACATGTCTCACTAAGGTACCTGATATTCAAACTGCATTCCTGTCCTAATTCCGCGGGCCCCGCCCACAGGGAATAATGTCTCGTCTCACGCTGCAACTACATGTAACGGGCTTCATCTCCGGCACACAGGTATTTCATTCCCAGGCCTTGCTCAAACGTATCAGTGTAAAATGTATTTCCTGCAGTCAGGCGTGGACTCGGGCCACCGTACACCCCTGTGGCAGTTACAAAACAAAGAAAATAAAGAAAGAGTAAAGAAGGAAAAGAAAGAGATATCCTGTGAAGTCAGGCATGGACTCAGGCCACCGTACACTCTGGTGTCAGTTACAAAACAAAGGAAAAAGAAAGAAAGAGAAAAGAGTAAAAAAAAAATAATATATATAGCCTGCGAAGTCAGGCGTGGCGGAAGGCCACCGTACACTTCGGTGTCGTAGCTTCGGGCTACCGTACACTTCGGTGTCAGTTACAAAACAAAGGAGAAAGAGAAAAAAGTAAAGAAAAAAGATATATATATATATGTATACATAGCCTGCGAAGTCAGGTGTGGCGGAAGGCCACCGTACACTTCGGTGTCGTAGCTTCGGGCTACCGTACACTTCGGTGTCAGTTACAAAAGAAAGAAAGAGAAAAGATATATATATACATATATATAGCCTGCGAAGTTCAGGCGTGGCGGAAGGCCACCGTACACTTCGGTGTCGTAGCTGCGGGCTACCGTACACTTCGGTGTCGTGGACGTTGGGCCACCGTTACAAAACGAAACCGCTCGCTCCTCGGCGTAGTCAAGCCCTGCTGGCCAGGTATGCGACCCGCAGGTCGTTTTCAGGTAAGACCGGCACTGATTTCGGCAGTCAGAGTCTCAGCATGACCCTTAAGCTCCGGCAGTGATTCCGGCACGATGTCGCTCATATATGTGTTAATCTATTATCTTTCCTTCCCAGATCACCAGTCACCCCACAAGGTAAGCAACTCAGTTCATCTCAGTATTTCATACTTCACTGGTTTTGGGGATTTCATCGGAGTGGTGCTTTCACTCCTGAATGATTAACCTGCAAACCGGGGCCTAATCGCCAAACACCATTACATTCTCCTGTTGTATTATCATGGCAATCATTTTATTCATATGACGTGTAAACAATAAATATGTAATTCTTACATCACGTCTCTCCGGTTTGAAATTAAGCTTAGCGCAAGTTCAATAAGGAAGACCTAACAGGAGTCACTTACACGTCACTAGATGGCTCCCTTCCCCCCTCATTAAATATGAGGGCGTCACCCCTCAGCAGCCAATAGCTGCACATGCTAAATTCCTTAAATGCCTGCTCTTCCTCCCTGTCAGTTGTCATTTGCAGATGACCGCAACCCGCCTCCACCCCTCTCGCCTCCAGTCTCCTCCAGGACAAAGCTAAACCTTCCTTCTTCAGACCGGTCTCACCTACTCAGCACCACCACCAGTGTCTAGACCCCGGGGATTTCATCGGAGCGGTGCTTTCCCTCCTGAATGATTATCCTGCAAACCGGGGCCTAATCACCAAACACCATTACATTCTCCTGTTGTATTATCATGGCAATCATTTTATTCATATGACGTGTAAACAATACATATGTAATTCTTACATCACGTCTCTCCGGTTTGAACTGTATTGGTCTTTAATCCCATATCAGCTTTTCATTTTCTTCTTGCTCCTCGGAGAAAACGGTGTGGCAGTTGTGTCCTTCAGGTATGTCCTTTCCTAACAGAAATGACAATACACATAAAACCTAATTATTGCAGAGCAAGTGTGTTATTTATGAAAGAGGTTTGTTTATTAAGCGGCTGTAGAAATAATATATCTTTTATTTTAATGTGTTTTTTAAATTCATCACATTGTACTACAAAGATAATCAGATTATGAATGAACAGTCTGCAGTTAATCAACATTAAAATATATGTTATTATTAAAATAATATTCAACTGTTATCAGAACTTAGTGTAAATGTAGTATCATGCTGTTCAGTTGTCTCACTGCAAGAACCACTTTTACCACGTCTTTTACAGACATTATGTAGAGACAAATGGTAGCAATTCTCACAATGTAACATAATAATTGCCTTAAATACATTGAAATGTGAAAGATGAAAAATCATGTTGCTTAGTAAAATCGAAATTTAACTTTTTACAAGCAAGGAACACTCAACTTCCCTGATGTCAGTATTTAGTCATGTTTAATGGAATGGATATCAGTGTATTATAGTTGTTACTTTATCTATTTAAACCAGAACATTTCTCGATTCTTTGTACAGTATGAAAGGGGTCTTTGTACCTTTGACTCCATGATGAAGTTCACTGCTAGTATATACATACAGTGGGGCAAAAAAGTGGGGCAAAAAAGTATATATATATATGTAAAGTAACATGTGTTGGTCACAGACTTGTTTACATGCAAACGTCATGTCATAATTTGTTTGTTATCCTGATAAAAAGTGCTGGATATCACAGCCCTTACTGTATCTTATCAGTTGGATTGCGTATTATTGTATAGTTGGGGTCCTTTTTATTTTACTGTTATTTTGGAATCTTTTTTCATGAGACATTCAAATTATATATTTGTCCTATGCCATATTCACATTCATTTGTAACATACACGTTAGGGTAAATGACAAACATCTTTAACACATAACGTCATATCTAATATTTAAACAAATCATTTCCTTGTCTCTAAAGCATTGACTGACCCATTTTTCATCCTTAAATGCAGGCATTAAGTTACATGTTCACGTTCTGCTGCCACAAGTCGGTTTCTCCGGTGTACTGTGGAAATTGATGTGAGATATTGTACCGAAGAAGTGTGTTACATTTGAAATGGCAGAAAGTCTTGTTGCAATTTCCAGATATTAAAAGAGGTCCCTTTGAGTATCTCTGGTAATTATCAATAGTAGCAGTTAAGTGAATACTGTTCAAACAATACCTGTGTTTGTGTTTTATAGTGATTTCTCTGTTTTATCCTTTCATAAATGTGAGGACTAAAATGGTGATAGACAAAGGGCTGTTAAAAGTAAACTGGGTTTTATTGCCATGTGGGGGAGGTGGAGATATGCAGGACAGGGTGCTAGGTGGGGGAGAGTATATTCTGCTTAAGATCTCTGGCAGGCCATGTTTCAGGGAAGTCTACATATCTTTAATAGTATATGTGTGGGTTTATACATTCCTGTGTGTTAATAGTTGAAGGAACAAAAGGTACATTTTTCCTCTCAAATATAGAGAGGTTTTTTATAGATTCCTGAAACAATGTTCCCTTTTTCTTAAAAGTAGATTAGCGCAATAGTCTTTTTCTTTGACTTTTTACCTGTTTATCAAAAGGGTGTTTTAAGCTATTTGTGAAGAAGGAAGATGCAGAATTAATGGTGATTTCTGTTTTGAGTGTAAAGATTATCCCTGAGAATGTTTTTCTGGGTTAAACCATCGATAGGCTTTGCAAATTGGGAGGGACATTTCCCCATATTTTAATGAGGTGCATCCTGCAGGCCTTCCCAACACCTGTGGCTTTCATAGCTGCCATGCGCTGATTCCCTGTGAGATAGCGTTTTGGTATCTCCCTTCTTAGTATTAGGGAAATGTGTATCTTGTTGTTGGGTCTCTCTCCATGCGCTGACAAGACGAAAGGATGTCCGCAGCACGTGAATAAGGGCGGGAGTACTCCACACGTTGCTTATATGATTCTTTGAATTGTATAGTAATGTATTATATTATATTGTATTGCATTATTACTTTGTTTAATTAAAACGGATTATTGTTTAACTGGTATCCTGGTGTCTTCTAATTCCCTCCCTGTAATGATTTCAAGCAGGACTCGTCAAAACAACACGCGGTGAGGAGTTCGGTTGTAAGAACCCCCATCCCCCAACAGTACTGACAATAAAATGCTAAGTAAGTATTGGTAATAATATTAATAAAAACAACAAGATTTGGGTTCGTTCATTTAATATGATGAACGTTAACCAGTAAGCTTCAATAATCAACTCCAGCTCAACAAACCATATTGCAATATCTACGTTAACGTGTCTTCTAATTCCCTCCCTGTTATGATTTCAAGCAGGACTCGTCAAAACAACACGCGGTGAGGAGTTGGGTTGTAAGAACCCCCATCCCCCAACAAGTGGTGACCCGACGTTAGCGAGTGGGAGTTCAAAGGGAGTCACATCAGGAGCCAGCGGACGAAGCTGTCCAGGGGGGCACCTCGAAATACTTTCTGACAACTAAAAACAGAGCTCTATACAAAAACACAGGTAAGCACGGATACCCGTTACACTCAAAATCTGTGATTTGGATATATTCAAATTTTTTAGAGTTGTCAGGAATATTTCTCAGTGTCATAGACTTTATTATAAAATAATGCAATGCATATATTAGCATAGGTAGGTAACGACGGACTACTAATCTTATAAAATAATGCAATGCATACATTAGCATAGATAGGTAACGACGGACTATAAATGTTATAAAATGATGCAATGCATATATTAGAATAGGTAGGTAACGATGGACTACTGATATTGATAAAGCAACGGTTAGGAACCTCGGGGATATGCTACACGTGAAGCGACAAGAAATGTAAGACGAAGGTGCAATGCCCCGTTGGTTTTAGAGAAATCAAGTCGGCAATTTCAGTCGGGGAAGTCCAGTGGGTTTCATAAGAAATGATATCCACCCAGGACGAAACTGAATAATACTTCTTCAGCCTCATAGGACGCTGGAGTGTATTATATGTAATAAATCCAAGAGGAGATACGCAAATTTCAAAAAGTCATTTTGAAACGAACGGAATCTCGTTCTCTTGTTCTGTGGGGTTATTAATCTAAGAAGCTAAACGTGACGATAAAGGATTCTGTTGACCTGGGTTTCGGCTCCATGAGGATGTCACATAGCTGAAAAGCCGTGTCGAAGCGCATTCTAAGGTCGCATTATCTGTTGAAATAAACATCGCACCAAAAAAGCTCGATAGACTGTACGGGGAATAATTTTATGTGAATAACTACTAATAAATAAGGGAGAAAAGGTCAGACAAATACGCAAAGTTTAAGCTGGTTGCTCTCAGAAGCATCTTTCCCCTCAAGTGAGGTGGAACTGGTGAGGTGCCGCCATCTGGTGGAGGTATTTTGTAGTATTTCTTGCATTATTACATTCCATTTGACTGGCGCCTTTAATCCGAAGCGACTCACAATAAGTGCGTTAGACTAGGAAAATAAAAAATAAGAACACAGGATAATTGAAATATATCTGGGTTAATAGAGCCAAAACATTTCAAGTACTACTCAACTGCCTTTCGATAAGCCAGTCCGTTGCTAGCATTATAAGTGCTTCTGGTAGTACTTCTGGATTAATATAATATATATATATATATAAATATAAATCATTCAAAGTGGGGGTGTAATACTTCAGTTTTTTACACTCAAAATAGTTACACATTTGGATTAAGGGCAGGACAGTTAAATAAATACATTAACTACGTTAGGAGTAACGACGAGTATTGTCCATTATATTAATAAATAACACTGAACACATAGCAACCTAGTCAGATAAATAAGATATAATCACCATGGAGGGACAGTTTAAAAATAAAGATTTACACGTCCCAATTCCCGGAAGTTTCCGAGAGCAATGGGGACAGACTGAGAGATTGATTCTCAGTGGACTCAAACAGGGAGACAAGAAAAAGGCTTGTGCCGACCTTGGGTTCCTCCATAAAAAAATGATAGAAGAAGACAGAGTGGGAGGAGATGAAGCTCTAGGAAATTTAAGCTCAGCTCTAAATGTTTATGAACGACAACTTGTAAAAAAACTGGGTGACCTAAACCAACAAAAGCACGGATTAGTAGGCCGGAGGAAACTAAACAAAGAAAAGGAGGAGTTAGATAAAATACGGAGGCTTTGTCATAATGCAGCACTCGCCATGAACGGAGTAGCTGTTACCCCCTTCACGGCCAAAACTCCCCCAGTCCTGGTCGCGGTCCAAACCCCGACCCAGAGAGAGGAGTTTCAACGCTCTAGTGACAGTATAGGGACGCACGTGCCAGCACAACCACCTACACAGGAAGAAATACTTCACTTTATTGCAGAAGGTGTCAGGGCTTATGGGAGTATGAATAAAGAGGGAACCTCTGCCACACACAGGGAAGACATGGGGAGGCAAACTCTCAGCAGTGCTGTAAATGACATGTGCACTGTACAAAAGGCTGGCTCAGAAGAGAGGTCTCAGACAGGACCTACAGAGGATCCAGTTCTCCCCTTCAGTTCCCCCCTCATTTACCCGGATTTATTCAATCCACTTAAACAACCTCCCCCTTACTCTCCCCCTGTCCCAGACACACACCCCATGTCTAATCTACAGATGCCACTAAAGACAGGGGCCTGTGGATCAGACCAAGAACAAGCAAGTGATAAGGGGGGTAACTTTACAATCAGGGGAAATGTTTCACTGACTCCTTTAAGGAGTCACTCTATTAATAGAAGCGAAGACAGCCCCACAGAGGAAGAATTACTCGCCATTGTAGAACTGCAGGAACAGGACAAAGGCAGGAAAAAGAGGACAAAGATTAAGAGCATATCTCTGGAAGGAACAATCACTGAATTGACTAATGAACAGGTTATTGGACTCCCCCGGGGGATGTTAAGATCTCATCACACCTCGGACAAACCCACATCTCATGCCTTTTTGGCCCCAGTATTACAAGCTCCTTTAGTGGCTCTCCCCAGTGGGGATATGACTTATCACCCATTCTCACTGGGAGACATACATGCACTAGTTGACAAAATGCCGCTGCCTACTGAGGGAGGGAGACAGTGGATGAGAAAGTCCGTTCCTCTCAAAAATTCTTGAGAAAGCGGTCGCAAAACAGTTGTGTGATTACTTAAAAAACAATGATTTATTTGAAGATTTTCAGTCTGGCTTTAGAACACATCATAGCACAGAGACAGCTCTGGTTAAAGTCACAAATGATATTCTAATAGCCTCAGACAAGGGACTTGTCTCTATTCTTGTTTTGCTCGATCTCAGTGCTGCATTTGATACTATCGACCATGATATCCTATTGCAAAGACTAGAGCACTTAGTTGGCATACAGGGAACTGCTTTAGGCTGGTTTAGGTCCTATCTATCTGAACGCTCTCAGTTTGTACGTGTTAACGATGAATCTTCCACGCAAACCAAAGTTAGCCATGGAGTGCCACAGGGCTCAGTGCTCGGACCTATTTTGTTCACATTATATATGCTTCCGTTAGGCAATATTATAAGGAATCATTCTGTAAACTTTCATTGTTATGCGGATGATACTCAACTATATTTATCAATCAAGCCTGATGAAATTAATCATCTAAATAAAATTCAAGACTGCCTTAAGGACTTAAAAACGTGGATGACCTTAAACCTTTTGATGTTAAACACGACCAAAACTGAAGTTATTGTACTTGGCCCGAAGAATCTACGAAACAAATTATCTAAAGACATACTAACTATGGATGGCATTAATTTGGCCTCCAGTGAGACTGTACGGAATCTTGGTGTTATATTTTATCAGGATTTATCCTTTAACGCCCACATAAAATCAATTTCAAGGACCGCCTACTTCCATCTACGTAACATTGCAAAAATCAGGCATATCTTGCCTCAAAACGATGCAGAGAAACTAGTCCATGCATTTGTTACTTCTAGGCTGGATTATTGTAACTCTTTATTATCAGGGAGTACCAAGAAGTCAATCAAGTCGCTTCAGCTGATTCAAAATGCTGCGGCTCGTGTACTAACCAGAGTTAGGAAAAGGGACCACATTACTCCTGTTCTGGCTGCCTTACACTGGCTCCCTATAGAACACAGGATAGAATTTAAAATTCTTCTTCTCGCCTACAAAGCCCTTAATGGGCAGGCGCCATCTTACCTTAAAGAACTCATTATACCCTACTGTCCTACTAGGGCATTGCGTTCCAAGAATGCAGGGTTGTTGGTTGTTCCTAGAATCTCTAAAAGTACAATGGGAGCCAGAGCCTTTTCTTATCAAGCTCCACATTTGTGGAATCAGCTTCCAGTTTGTGTTCGGGCGGCAGACACCCTATCCGTTTTTAAGAGTGCGCTTAAGACCTTCCTTTTTGATAAAGCTTATAGTTAGGGCTGATTAGATTCAGCCCCTAGTTTTGCTGATATAGGCTTAGTTTGTCGGGGGACATCTTACTTCTTCCTTCTCTCTGTCTATACCCGTGTACACTCATGTTCCGATTAACCCAGCTTCCCCAAATGTCTTTCTTTTTGGTGTCTATATACGCTGGGATCCGGAGTCATGGATGATCCTGCGGTCCTGTGTCCTGGATCGCGAGCGCTGGATATTGAGTCGTGGCTGTGGTCCTGGATCATAGGTCCTGGATGGATATCCTCGTGGATTCATCTTCCTATTATACACACATGCATTTCCAAACATTTGGACTACCTATGTTGCAAATGTATTATCTTTTCAATTTACACACGGCATCTATTGCACGTCTGTCCGTCCTGGGAGAGGGATCCCTCCTCTGTTGCTCTCCCTGAGGTTTCTCCCATTTTTCCCTTTAAACTGGGTTTTCTTTGGAAGTTTTTCCTTGTACGATGTGAGGGTCTAAGGACAGAGGGTGTCGTATTGTCATACTGATATTCTGTACACACTGTGAAGACCACTGAGACAAATGTAACATTTGTGATATTGGGCTATATAAATAAACATTGATTGATTGATTGATGTCTGTCGGACAAACAATCTGCCTTGGAGATTTCAGGAGGATATTAGCACAACAGACTTCCAGCTATGAGGTAGAGAGAGTTGAGGGAAGATCAGGTACAGGAAGAATGAGCGATGACAAGCCTATCTCTTCCAACGACATACACAGCTTGCTGAGCAAGGCAATGAGAGAACATTTCCCACAGACAGGAGGAGGTTACGGGTCACTGTCGTTCACATTCACACCTGGAGAGGCCGCAGCAACCATGTTGCTCAGGTCACGCCAACAATACACAGTAGCTACTGACTGTAGTCCCGAAAATAATGACCAAAATGTGCAGATGTTTCGTAAAGCAATAATGGCAGCTGTACCTGCCGAGATTAAAGCTCTCATGGAGGACAACCCAGAGGCAGATCACCTAAACACGCAGACATGGGAGCGTCACTTGGCCCATCATTTAGGCAAATTTAACAAACAACTCACGAAGAATAAAACCGAGGAGGAAGATTTAAGGATACAACTACTCCGTACTCAGCTAGAAATAGCCCGTAAAACAGTTCAAAATGACAAAAAGAGTGCCAAACAGCTGATTGTTCATCCCGTGGAGCCAGCAGAGCAGGCACCGAGGCAGCCAAACCAAAAAGGGGGTTTTCCCAACCAAGGTCCGTCCTATAACCAGCCCCAATATGGCTACAATAATGGTTTTCAGCAACAGAGGGGCGGGTTCAGAGGCAGAGCTAGAGGTAGAGGAGGGGTTGTAGCAGCTCCAGGAGAGAACCAAAATCCACAGCAGGGGTGCTTCACCTGTGGACAGGCCGACCACTGGTACAGGCAATGCCCACATGGGCCCCCACCACAGAGAGGGCGGGGACAAGGGGGACAGAGAGGGCATGGACAAGGGTACACAGCAGACGTGCAGCATGTCCAGAAACCCCATGAGGCAGCCCCACAGGCCCAACACCAAGTCCAGGGTCACGTTGCACCCAATGCGATGGCCGCCCCCTATGGCCAGTTTGTGCAGCCCGTTGCACCCAATGCGATGGCCGCCCCCCTATGGCCAGTTTGTGCCATACGAACAAGACTATTACCCACCAGAATGAGGTCGCCCAGGGAACCCAGAATGTACGGGCCTGGCGGATCCTTACATAGACATGACTGTAAAAAACTCGAAGCTACCATTCCTTGTTGATTCAGGAGCTAGATATTCAACTATCAACTCCCCCAAGTTCAACACGTCCATTTCAAGTGATAAAGTCTCAGTCATAGGGTTTTCGGGAGAAATAGAGCAAGTACCGCTCTCTACGCCATTAACCACCAAAATAGCAGGCCAGATATTTTTCCAGCAGTACATTCTGGCACCTCGAAGTCCGGCTAACCTCATGGGACGGGATGTTCTTATCAAAGCTAATGCCTCCATCCTCTGTTCCCCCGATGGACTGATAATATCGTTTCCAGACGGCACTCGCCTCAATTGTTCAATACCCACCATAAAGTCAGGTTCTCAGATGTTGTTGGGTCAATCTACAGAAGCAGATGCAACTCAGTATGCCACTATATACTGGGGGTTGCTCGACCGGCCCCAGGACAACACACCAGGACTATTTTCCATTTTTCAACAATGGAAGCCGTGGATTAACCTCCTCAGGCCTTATGGTTCCCCTCCAGACCCTCCCCATCTAACGCTAAATTATGATAGAAAAGACGACCAAAGTTATGCATATGCATATGACGCAGAGGTGGCTATGTCCATGTGGGACGTAACCACAACCAATTTATTTATGGGACAAGCGGGGGTGGCTGCATCTGTTGAACTCACTGATGAACAACTCTATTGGTACCGTATGTCAGCTGAAGCTACACCACACATTTCATTAACCATCAGGAAGGGCTATGAAGCTAAGGAACTTGGTCCTATGGTCAAAACACTGCTAGAAGTAGAGGATTGGGAACCAACACAAATAGCAGCACTCACATACTCTCCTTCACACAAAGCTTATGCTCTAAAGATTTGCACTCAAGAATGCATCTTCATGGAGAGACACGAAGTGGATAGACATCATGGTAGAGAGAAGACTGACCATTCATTCACTGATGACATGTTGCGTGACCTCCCGCCTGACCTGTGGTCATCTGACTCTCATGACGTAGGTTTCTGCTCAAAGGCTGCACCAATAACATTTCAGGTGAGCAGCTCTATGCCTATAAATCTATCACAGTATCCTGTTAAACCACAGGCCAAAGGGGGTCTCAGCAAGGCAGTGGAGGGACTAAAGAGGGCGGGGGTGTTGGAACCCTCACAAAGCGAGTGGAACACTCCAATACTCCCGGTATCAAAACCTAGCGGGGAGTACAGAATGGCTCATGATTTGAGGACCATTAATGCCATCACCACTACAGCGCTGGTACCAGTGCCTAACCCATACACAGCTATCTGTAATATCGCACCTGAACATACATGGTTCACTTGTGTTGACCTGGCCAATGCTTTCTTCTGCATACCTCTAGCAGAGAGTATGAGACCTATTTTTTCATTTACAATGGGGGGGGAAAACTACAGTACACTAGACTACCCCAAGGCTTCAGTTTGTCTCCAGGAATATTTAACAAAATACTCAGGGAACAGCTGGATGGCGTTCCATTGCCAGAGGGGGTGGTGTTGATCCAGTATGTAGATGACCTTCTCATTGCTGCACCCTCCGCAGCCTCCTGTCTGGAGGCCACCAGGAACCTACTGGTTCGCCTCCACGCAACAGGGTTCAAGGTCTCAAAGAAGAAGCTACAATGCACCCGTAAAGAGGTGACATTTTTGGGCAGAGTTATCTCCCCAGCAGGCACGGGCATGTCAGCAGCACATCAAGAAAGCATATTACATCACCCCAAACCCAAGACAGTCAAAAACATGCTATCTTTTCTGGGTCTCACAGGCTACAGCAGACACTACATCCCAGAGTATAACCCAAGAACAGCTGAACTCAGAACACTGATCAATGAGAAAGGCATGCGCAATCTCACTGCCACACTGAAATGGACACAAGCTGCAGAAGCTGCGTTCATTTCTCTCAAACAATCCATGTCCCAGGTCACCTCTCTCGCCTCTGCATCCTATGCATTACCATTTTTCCTTGATGTTTCTGAAAGAGAAAACACAGTAAATGGTATTTTGTTTCAGAAAAAGGGGGGATGTAGGTCAATACTGATGTACATTAGTATCACACTGGACAGAGTGGAGAACAGAGAACCTCCATGCACACGACATGCAGCAGGTACAGCACGTATCTTAAACAAGATTTCACACATTGTGATGAGACACCCATTGACAGTACTGACAACACACAGCATTGTCTCTTTTGTGAACTCAAGTGCATTCACAATGACTTCCACAAGACAGACCAGGCTAGAGAAAACTCTGACACAAGCACACATCACCTACACACATGAAGGAGTTAACAGCGCAGACACCATAGGCAGCGGAGAACCCCATAGGTGTGAGGAAAGAATCATCCAGGATGTGAAGATAAGAATAGATCTCAGAGAAGAGCCTATGCCACATGCAGAAAACCTGTTCACAGACGGCTGTTGTTTCAGACACCCCACCGACGGGCTCCAAGCAGCCTACGCAGTGGTAAGTCAGACAGCGGAGGGAGAGTTTGAGGAAAGAGCAGCAGGAAAAGTAACAGGGAAAGTCTCAGCACAGTTGGCAGAAGTAATGGGAGTCATTGCAGCATTAGAGCTATCAAAAGGAAAAGACGTAAACATCTATACTGACTCAGCATATGTTCATGGTGTCATACATGTGGAAATGCGCCAGTGGATGAGAGCAGGATTTGTAACATCCACTAATACCCCCATCAAACACGAGAGAGAGATCAAAAAGCTTGCAGAAGCAGTAATGTTGCCAAACAAGCTAGCTTTACTCAAGTGTAAAGGTCACAGCACGGCAGACAACTATTTGTCTTGGGGTAACAATGCAGCAGACAAAGCAGCTAAAGCCAAAGCAGGGTATACACCCCAGTTTCAAATGCTGGTCTCAAAATCTGCTGACTTACTGCCCGCAGTAACAGATGATACTCTCAAAGAAGCTCAAGCAGCAGGGTCTCCTCAGGATAAAACAGTATGGTTAGACAGAGGAGCTACCAACAAAGATGGGATATGGTACTCCCCAGATGGGAGACCAGTGATACCCCCAGGATGGATAAGATCAATGCTTAAAGAAGCACACGGCCCAACACATTGCGGTAAAACTCAGATGAGCAGACACCTGACTCACTGGTGGCACCCTTACCTACCTGACATGATAGCTAATCACCTGGAAGAATGTGTAATTTGCCTAACCCACAACATCAGAGCTACTGTAAAACCACACCAGGGAAAGTTCCCTTTACCTAAGATGGCAGGAGAAGAAATCATCATTGACTACACTGACATGATTGACAAAGTAAGAGGGTTCAGGTACTTACTAGTTGTGGTAGATGCATACACAGGTTGGCCAGAAGCTGTGCCATGCAGGAGAGAGGATGCAGACTCAGTGATCAAATTCCTAGTCACACATTACATTCCACTACATGGGTTTCCTAGGAAAGTGAGGTCAGACAATGGCAGCCATTTCAAGAACCATGACCTACGCACAGTAGAAGAGTCCCTAGGACTAAGACACAGTTTTGGAGCAGTCTACCATCCACAGTCACAGGGAAAGGTAGAAAGGATGAACCAGAACATCAAACAGAAACTCAGCAAAGCATGTGAGGAGACAGGCATGAACTGGCTAGATGCCTTGCCTCTAGCCCTCATGTCAATCAGAAGCTCCATTAACAGAGGGACAGGTTTCTCCCCATTTGAGCTGACACATGGCCACCAATTCCCGGGTCCAGGAGCCTTGAGCGTAGGAAAGGAAGTAGAGGTCATGTGTTCAAAACCATACTACCGGCAACTTAGGGGCTTGGTATCAGGTTTCTCCACACAGGTTGCGGACGCCAAAGGAGGACCCGAGAAGCACGAGGCCAACACAGCAGAGTTCGTCTGGCTGAAAGTCATCAGGCCTAAGTGGCTCAACCCCAGGTTTTCCGGCCCCTACCGAGTGACCCAGAGGACATCCCATGCCGTCCGCCTAGAAGGAAAGGGGGACAACTGGTACCACTGGAGCCAGTGTGCGGTCGGGAAAACACCTGCGAGGACCCTAGACGACATCAGGACGGATCTGGCTCTCGTCAAAGCAGTCGTCCCAGGAGGCATCATCATCGGACCGGGGAAGGAGGATCGGGAGGACATCCATCCAGCAGTCGTCCCAGGAGGCATCATCATCGGACCGGGGAAGGAGGATCGGGAGGACATCCATCCAGCAGTCGTCCCAGGAGGCATCATCATCGGAGCGGAGAAGGAAGATCGGGAAGACATCTATTCAGCATCGACTCGGAAGCCGCCATCAGCGAGCAGGAGGAGAAGGAAGACATCTCTCTAGCAGGCAGCCCAGAAGCCGCCGTCAGCGGATCGGGGGGACAAAGACACGGCAAGCCAGGGCGGCACAGGGAACTACACTCTCCGCTGGATCAGGTGGATATAGCTGGTGTGGAGTTTGTTTTTGTATCCCATTTTTTGGTGGATATAGCCGCTGTGGATTTACTTTTAATATTCCATTTTTTGAGGAACTTTTATATTCCATTTTTTGAGGAACTTTTATATTCCATTTTTTGAGGAACTTTTAATATCCCATTATTTGCGGGACCTTTTATTAACTCATATTCAAGGGATTTTTTACGGCTGATACAGAGACCAGAACATTTCAGAGAATGAAAAAGGGCTGAAGGAGCCCTGAATTTCCTGACAACCGGTTGGTCGCGACTACTATTGGGAATAGTAGTCTATTTGTCCGCCCTACTGTATGCACATTGGAACCCTTAAAAAGTCAAGGTTGAATGACCCCTTGGTCCACAGCATTCTTTATAACTTGGGTTTTTATACCATGCGTTGGCATAGATGTTTTTTTACTGACACTAGAAGAGTTGGAGCTAACAGCATAACCATGTATGAGAATTGGAAATGTGTCACAGGCTTAGTCCTGTTTTCTACTTTGACTGTTGCCATTGTTTTAATCTTATGTGATTCCATTGACCACCCAGACTCCACTCCCCCGCCAGATGAGTCCGTAATTAGGGTCAAACGGATCGTTGAGGTCAAATATGAGGTAATAGTTACCACCATGTCTCCTAAACAAATATTCTCTTTACAAGAAGGCAGTGATGGGATAATACAAATCGACCTGTGCAGAATTGCCCCCTGCGGAAACCTCGCCAGAACCTATTCCAACCTAGTCAAATACATCTGCTTAGCCCCAGCGGTATGTAATAGAACCGTCCAACGTAAGGCCAAAGGCAGTCCGTACGTTTACCAAGGCAGTATAGTTAGAATCAAAGGCGATCCTCATGTGTTCGTTAAATACACCTACGGTTGCTCCTGCGAGTCCTGGGGCGGTGTCATAGTAAATTCGGGTCCTGATGACTGGGGATACATGCCACCTTACCGATCGGAGGAAATTGTTAGATCCCTCAAATATAGAATGAAAGTGGTTAGGAGAGACCCAGGCGTTCCGTGCTCCGGCAGGTTTTGTAATCTGGTACGCATAACACTAAAGAATGTCGTGCGCTCCGACGCTGGACTTTATGTCCTCGCAGTTCATGCAGGAAGGGGTTCGCCACAAGGCCTCTTCGAAATTAAAGTTAAACCAAAGGTAAAGCAAAACCTCCCTCAGGCAGGACCTAAGGTTAAATACCTGTCTAAAATCACATGCACAGATAAATGTACGGGGGATTATAGCCAACTTCAACCTCTAGACGTCATCCAAATGGCCACAGGATACACAGATGACAATTTATGGTTAAAATGGGTTGCTCGGACAGCCCAAGAACAAATGGCAGGGGATTGCCTAGCCTGTGCCACGGCCCGCCCACAATTAGTCACTGACCCTGCGCCCTTATTTCTCACAGATACCTGGGGTTACAACTGTATGTTACAGCTGACCAAGATGGCTAGTCCTCCTAACTGCACCACCCTGGCCAAGTTTTCCCTCCAATTGATAATGGTACTAGGACAGGCGTATTCACGCCTAGCAGAGGCGCCGGTGGGTACACCTGTTTTGCCATGGTCCAAAAATCTCCACGTTTTGACCTAGGAAATATCCCTACGGATTGGTGTAACCACACCGTGTCTAGCACTAGTATAGGACATTGGGCCAGGGCTGGTCTTTACTATTATTGTGGGGGCCACCGCCTGTACACACGTATCCCCGAATTATCTGTAGGATTGTGTGCTATGGTCCGTCTCCATGCACCCTAATGATGCTAGGGAAAAAACTGATACCCACGGACCCTAAAGCCTCCCTACATGTATTGGTTAAAAGGGACACCAAAAGCACGTTTGATTTATCCCTCAATTCTCCCACCTTTATAGATTCCATAGGAGTTCCACGAGGAGTCCCTAATGAATACAAACTAGCTGACCAAATAGCTGCAGGGTTTGAAAGTTTTCCAGTTATCTCTGCCATTTTCCCCGTTACCCCTGTCAAAAATGTGGAAAGAATCAACTATGTCCATTACAACATACTCCGATTGGCCAATCTCACTAGGGACGCGGTGGAAGGCCTGGCTGAACAATTAGGTCCAACGTCCCTTATGGCTGTGCAGAATAGGATGGCGCTCGATATGCTTCTAGCGGAGAAAGGGGGTGTTTGCTCAATGTTCAAGGATATGTGCTGTACGTTTATTCCCAACAACACGGCGCCGGACGGTTCCGTGACCAGAGCCTTAGAAGGTCTTCGTATCCTATCTAAAACTATGCATGAGCAATCAGGGATACACAATCCCCTTGAAGAGTGGTTTGCTAACATGTTTGGTCAATGGAAGGGTTTAATAATGTCTCTTTTTATTTCTGTAGGTACTTTTGTGGCCATTTTAATAACCTGTGGGTGTTGTTGTGTGCCGTGCATCCGCTCATTATGTGTCAGACTAATCAGTTCCACCATTGAAGGAAAATATGCTTCTCCTCCCCCGTATCAAATGCCTCTGTTGGCCTATGTCTCGGAGGCAGAGGACGAGTATGGGGACTTTTTGACATGTTTTGGTCTCCCTCTCCTTCTGCCATAAGAAATTGCTATGAAGGGCTGTTTCCAAATGTTTAAAGGGCTCTAAATATAATGTTGAGAGATGAACACAGTGGAGAGGAGCGACAATAGTTATGGTTCAAGTGCCTTGTGTAAGTTGCACTCTTTTTTAAGAGTGCAAAAGAGGGAATTGTGGAAATTGATGTGAGATATTGTACCAAAGAAGTGTGTTACATTGAAATGGCAGAAAGTCTTGTTGCAATTTCCAGACATTAAAAGAGGTCCTTTGAGTTTCTCTGGTAATTATCAATAGTAGCAGTTAAGTGAATACTGTTCAAACAATACCTGTGTTTGTGTTTTATAGTGATTTCTCTGTTTTATCCTTTCATAAATGTGAGGACTAAAATGGCAATAGACAAAGGGCTGTTAAGAGTAAACTGGGTTTTATTGCCATGTGGGGGAGGTGGAGATATGCAGGACAGGGTGCTAGGTGGGGGAGAGTATATTTTGTTAGATCTCTGGCAGGCCATGTTTCAGGGAAGTCTACATATCTTTAATAGTATATGTGTGGGTTTATACATTCCTGTGTGTTAATAGTTGAAGGAACAAAAGGTACATTTTCCTCTCAAATATAGAGAGGTTTTTTATAGATTCCTGAAACAATGTTCCCTTTTTCTTAAAAGTAGATTAGCGCAATAGTCTTTTCTTTGACTTTTTACCTGTTTATCAAAAGGGTGTTTTAAGCTATTTGTGAAGAAGGAAGATGCAGAATTAATGGTGATTTCTGTTTTGAGTGTAAAGATTATCCCTGAGAATGTTTTCTGGGTTAAACCATCGATAGGCTTTGCAAATTGGGAGGGACATTTCCCCTGATTTTAATGAGGTGCATCCTGCAGGCCTTCCCAACACCTGTGGCTTTCATAGCTGCCAGGCGCTGATTCCCTGTGAGATAGCGTTTTGGTATCTCCCAAATGAAACGCCACCCCTTCTTAGTATTAGGGAAATGTGTATCTTGTTGTTGGGTCTCTCTCCATGCGCTGACAAGACGAAAGGATGTCCGCAGCGCGTGAATAAGGGCGGGAGTACTCCACACGTTGCTTATATGATTCTTTGAATTGTATAGTAATGTATTATATTATATTGTATTGCATTATTACTTTGTTTAATTAAAACGGATTATTGTTTAACTGGTATCCTGGTGTCTTCTAATTCCCTCCCTGTTATGATTTCAAGCAGGACTCGTCAAAACAACACGCGGTGAGGAGTTCGGTTGTAAGAACCCCCATCCCCCAACAGTACTGACAATAAAATGCTAAGTAAGTATTGGTAATAATATTAATAAAAACAACAAGATTTGGGTTCGTTCATTTAATATGATGAACGTTAACCAGTAAGCTTCAATAATCAACTCCAGCTCAACAAACCATATTGCAATATCTACGTTAACGTTATTTCTGGAACCAACGGGAAACCCTCATAGTTATCTCAAACACATTGATAAGAGTAAAGGGGTGAACTGGGACTTGTAAAGAAATGAATCCCCCTCCTTATCGTTCTCTGTCATGTTCAGGGGCCTCATTTATAAAGGGATATACGCTCAAAAAATGGCGTACGCCAGTTTCTACGCAATGTTTGCGATTTATAAAATACTAACTTGACGGGAAAATGTGCGGTCCTCCACGCAAACTCTAACCCATGCGTACGCACTAAGCACAAAAACGGGAGAGACGAGAAACTACGACACCGCGTTGGCAGAAGGAAGAATGGAGAGAAATATGTGGAAATAATACCATAAATAAAATGTTACCTCTCATTTATCATATAGGAAGAATTAATTTTCAAACATTGATTAAAGCCAATCTTAAAAAGATTAAACAAAAGCCTGTTTGCGACTCCTCAGTGCACACAAAAACATAACTTGGAGAAATAAATAAATACGGATATGTTATTTAAAACCACCTCGAATATGTTGTGTTAATGTTATGAAATGTTTTCTCATAAATGATGCGGTAAGCAGGAGGACAGAATTACGTCTAAACTGACGCGGTTTTGCATTTCAATAGGTTAGATACGAGCATGGTTTTATATACTATCACTTTTAATCGTGTGTTATGCCGTTTGCCAAGACTTGATACGTCGTTCGTAAAACAGAGGTATGGAAACTAAGAACACCATATGTGGTAAATTGTACAGCAAATATAACACAACACATTGGTTGTATTTCCTTTAACTGGTGGATATCGAGTTGCTACGGGGAGGGGAGGGGGGGTTGAGATGCACAGGCTGCAGTGGAGACGCTGCGCAAAGCTGATCGACAGCTGGGACACAAACCACCAAATACAAAAACATAATTCAGATCCAGTCGTCATGACTCCACTCCGGAGGGCAGTGGCGGCGCCAGAGTATTTTTGTTGGGTAATCTATGGTAGGGCTAACCCATACAGTGGTGGGGCTCAAGTCAGTATTTGTAATGAAGCTTAGCGCAAGTTCAATGAGGAAGACCAATACCCCCTGGTGTTACACGTCACTTCAATCTCCTCTTCCATTAAGTAATCAGGGGCGTTACTCCCCAGCTAGCCAATCATCGCACCTGCTAACCCCTTTAAATCTGCTCTTCCCCCTCTGTCAGTTGTCATTTCAGGTGTCAACGCACAAGTATACGCGTCACTGTGTTCATGGTTAAGGCAAGCAGCAGCAGGGTTTCGTCCCAGCTCCAGGCATATATTCATCAGCTCCGCAGTCTTGCGGACTAAGCTACAGGAGGGCGTTCCCCAGTCGGCTAGCGGTTCCAGCCGGCCGCCCCGCAAACCCGGACGCGGGAGGAAAAGACAAGGAAATCGGCTCCACGGAAGTTCCTCCGGCTTAATGGAAATGGCCTATTTCACGCAAACAATTGACGCACGCCTTCAGTCTCTTGAGAGGGCATCACTGGCATCAGGGCCGCTCAAATGCGGCGCTTCACGCGGAACGGGCCCTCATCGCATGTGAAGCTTACCCATCTCTGGCTTCAACCACAACCCCTCCCGCAGGCAGGCAGGGCTTAAGCTACATCCCATTGAAGCTACTTCTCCTCCCGGCTCAGTTGTTACTACTGGACACTAAGTGCGTCATAAGCGGCTTGCAGGTTCATTGCACAGCCAGGCTCTCGCCTCTCTTTCCTGCGCCTCACCTCTAAAACAGGCGTTAGGGTAGCGCTGGCAAGAGGCAGTTGCAACAAATTCACGAGATTTTCGTTATATCGTTATGGTCATGCAGAGTGAGATCGCTACCCCTTGAAGAGAGGGGTGTGGTGCGTGCATGTGTGCGTGGGTATAGTAGAGCGAGAGTGAGTGAGCTGGATATATGTTTCTATCCATCTCGCGAAACAGAAGAGCTAAATAAATGCAACGACCTCCCAAGAAGAGCTCGCCTCTCTCCAGTCATTCCGATAAAGTGGGTTATTGAACCCGAAGCGCGTTGCTTCTGCCCTGGGAGACGACAGAGAGTCATTCCCCCCTGTTTCCTCGACTACGGTCCGGGAGCCGACAGGAAAAGTTCAACAATATGCATTGCTACCTTTAGTTCAGGGTTAAGGTGAGTTCCAGGCAGTGTTGGGGGTAACGTGTTACAGTATGGAGCTTCAGTAACGTATTACTTTGCGTACGAAGTAATGTAACGCATTACTAATGCAGTTCGGGTAATTACTACCCGTTACAATGCTCAGTAAGCAACGCAGTTTCAAGCTTCAACCTGAAATGAACGGTGTTTCGTAGGGCTTCTTTTCCTCAATGACCAAGTCACTGCACATTATCCCGTTTATGACACGACCAGATACTAAATAAATTAGGAATTGACTCTCAATTAATTGAATGATTTATTGACTGAATAAGTCAATAAATCATGACTGTTTACGTCGCCGTTTTTCTCCCAATACCGCCGTCAAACAAACATCAATAGAGGATTGCGTCGGGTAGTTTTTAATCATACGAAGCAGATTCAATCAGAACTATTTCTTCAAATTATACTTTTTCTAGAATGCCGTGACGTATCGGTTATCATGTGGTTCAGCGGCATTAACGCCGCTGCAGTGCGTGTGCACCGGAGCTTATTCCATTGTTTTAGTTTAGTTTAGTTTAGTCAATTTATTGAACATGTCAGAAACAAAAATATATAACAATAATATATATATATATATATATTCTCTTTTTTTCTTTTTTTCACTCAGATTAATAATTATAACAAAGTACCAAAAAAAAAAATAATAAAAAAAAAAAAAAAAAAAAAAAAAAATGGGATTTTACAGGTCCTGTTCATAACCATTAATGATTTGACTCCTAAATAATACTTTCATTTTAGATAGACTTGTACAATATTTCAGTGCATCGTTACAGTTATTCCACAGACTAACACCTTTTGATGAGATGCAATGAAGTTTGGCATTTGTTCGTACGGGTGGTTTTTTGAAAATGCAGTTTCCTCTCAACATGTGTATGCTTTCTCTCTGTGTGAAAAGTCCCTGGATATTATGAGGTAATTGTTGATTTGCGGCTTTGAACATAATTTGAATAGTTTTATAGTCAACCAGGTCTTGTAGTTTTAGTGTTTTTAGTTTGATGAACAATTTATTTGTTGGTTCTCTGTAGGTAGTTTTATGTATAACTCGTATGGCTCTTTTTTGCAGGATGAAGATAGGATGTGTATTTGTTTTATATGTGTTCCCCCAAACTTCCACACAATACATCATGTATGGAAGTATGAAGGAGCAGTACAGCATAAACAAAGAAGCTTGATTAATTAGGTATTTGGCTTTATTCAGAATTGCTATTGATTTGGATATTTTGGCTTTGATATAGCTTATATGTGGTTTCCAACTTAATTTATTGTCTATGATTACTCCAAGGAACTTTATTTCCGATACTCTTTCTAATTGGACGCCATTTATAGTGAGTTTCTTCTCTGTATTGGTCGATCGATTCCCAAATATAATGAGTTTGGTTTTGCTTGCATTCAATGTTAATTTATTTTGGTCAAACCAGATCTTCATCCTGCTCAGTTCCTTCTCCATTGTGACCAATAGCTGTTCTAAATCGTCCCCACAGCAGAGTAGACTTGTGTCGTCTGCAAAAAGAATGGTTTTAATAATTTTTGATACTTCACATATATTGTTAATATACAGAATAAATAGTAATGGCCCCAAGACTGAGCCCTGAGGCACCCCACATGTAACCTGCAGTAGTTGTGATTTATGGCTTTGTAGTTCAACGTACTGTTCCCTGTTGTGTAGGTAGCTGGATAGCCATGATAGTGCAACACCTCTAATGCCATATCTCTGTAGTTTTTTAATTAATAATTCATGGTCAACCGTGTCAAATGCTTTTTTAAGGTCCAGAAATATCCCTATTGCATATTCTTTCTTTTCTATTGCCTTAGTAATGTGTTCCATAAATTCTATAACTGCAAATGATGTAGTTCTGTTTGCTCTGAAACCATATTGTTGTTCATAGAGTATGTTATGTTTGGTGATGAAGTCATTTAGTCTTGTATAGTAGATTTTTTCCAGTATTTTAGAAAACTGTGAGAGCAATGAAATTGGTCTATAGTTTGACAGTAAATGTTTATCTCCAGATTTATGTATTGGTATGACTTTAGCAGTTTTCATTTTATTTGGAAATACACCGGTTTGTATTGACTGATTACAGATGTGAGTTAGTGGTTTGGCTATACATTCAATAATGTTTTTAACTGTATACATGTCAATATCATGACAGTCTGTAGACCTTTTACTCTTAAGTTTTTTAACTGTGTCAATAATTTCATTTTCATCAGTCCCTCTTAAGAATATAGTTTCCTTCACATATATATCTTTACTTTCAACACCATCACTACAACCAGTATTTGGAATTTCCAGTGCTAGACAAGGACCAACATTGACAAAGTACTTATTGAAATCTTCGGCAACTGAGGTCATGTCATAAATTACTGTATCGTTTTTTGACAGAAAACTGTTTGGGTATTGTGCCTTCCATTTCCTTTTTTAATAATGGTATTTAATACATTCCATGTATTTTTAATGTTATTTTTGTTATCCTCCAATAATTTGTTGTAATGATCCATTTTGCTACATCGTATTATCTTTGTTAGTTTGTTTTTGTATGACTTGTATTTTTTTTCAGCCTCTACTGATCCATTCTTTAAGAAGTCTTTATATAATGCATTTCATATTCCCTTAGTGATCCATGGTTTTTCAGCATATTTTTGTTTCACTATTTTCTTTACACAACGACAATGTTTTCCATACAGCCCTGATAGAATATGTAGAAATGATTCATAGGCTTCATTTGCATCTTGCACATACACTTTGTTCCAGTCTTGTTTAGATAATTCTTCTTTAAAAGAATGAACAGACTCTGGTGTTTTGTGTCTTGTAATTGTGACTTTTCTGGTGTCTTTTTTGATCCTAGTACAGTTCTGTATTGTTGCAAAGACTGGCAGGTGGTCACTTGTGTCATTGATTAATATTCCACTTATTACTTTCCTATCCATAACATTTGTGAATATGTTGTCAATGAGTGTAGCACTGTGTGATGTTATTCTGGTTGGTCGTGTGATTGTAGGATATAAACTGTTGCTATACATAGAATTAATAAATTCTGTAGTTGCATTGTGTTCTTGTGGGTTCAGCAAATCAATGTTAAAATCTCCACATACAAAGAGCATTTTCTTGCTGCTTGTGTAGTTATACAGTTCAGCTAGCTTTTTCTCAAATGTGTCAATACATGATCCTGGTTTTCTATACACGCAGCTTATCAGAAGGTTTTTAGATGTTTTCATTTCAATTTCTACTGTTATGCATTCCATAATGTTGTCTACAGCGAAAGACATATTACTGACAGATCTACTTTTGTAACTTTTGTTAATGTAAAGTGCAGTCCCCCCACCTTTAGAATGTGTCCTGTTAGTAAAAAACATGTTGTATCCCTCGATTTCAACCATGTCAGCTTGCTCCTCACTAAGCCAGGTCTCTGATATTGCTAGGGCTGTAACTTGTTTCTCCAGTTGCCTTAAACAGTGTTTGATCTTTGATACATTTGAAATGAGGCTTCTGCTATTAAAATGTAATATTGATATTGATCCATCCATCATTCCATTTCTTTTGAGTTGATCTTCTGTGTAGTATTCACATTGGTTATGGATGTTATTGTAGAAATTATTTTCAGGGTCAATATCCTTTTCAATGTCTTGTGATCTATGTTCCGTGTATTTGAAACATTTCAAGTCCAGTTTTTCATATTCAGCAGGTGAGTGATTTGTGTCCAAGCTCATGGGTGTTCTTAGTGTGTTCATTTCAGTGTGTAGCTTTTCAGGTACCTTATGTTGATTTTGATGATTCATTCCTCAAACTGATCCAGCTCGGTGATTTCCCGGATAATGAGCACTTTCGCCATCTCTGCTGTTGATCCATTTAGTTTGATAAAAAATTTACAATTTGTCGACCATGTTGCTTGAATCTTGTTTTGTTTCCTAAGAATACGTGCTCTCCTTGCGATGTCCGCGTTCTTCTTCGTAAGGTGTTCGTTAATGTAAACATTGGTCCCTTTTAGTTTCCTTCCTTGTCTGAGGAGTGCATATTTCTTTTCCTGTTGATGAACCGGATTATTATTGCTGGTGTGGCTGATGTGTTCTTGCTCCGCAGGGCATGACAGGCCTCAATATCTCCGCCGTCAACAGATATGCCCTTGCTATCCAAAAAGCAAAGCACCTGTTGCTCCAGCGACTCACGGTCCACCTCCGGAGCGTCGGCTCCCCCTCTCCCGGCAGTGGTGTCCTCTGAGGCCGCTGCCGCCCTGGCATAGCTTCGGTGTTTGGTCTTCAGGCCGCTGATAATCAGATCGTTCATCCTGGTGTATTGTTCGAGGTCGGCCACTCGATTCTCCAGAAAAGTGATCTTGTTGTCCTTTTCAATGTTTTGTAGTTTCAGAGATTGTATTTCTCCCATTAGCTCCATGATTTTATTTTGCTGCGCCACGACTGTTTTGATTTCGGCTGACAAGAAGTCGAGAGATTTCTTGATATCCTCCACCTCGTCAGGGAGGTTTGCACTTTTCTTGGGTGCCATTTGTCCTGCGAGACTCACTTGTTGTAGGGCCTTACAATGTTTGTAATAGACCCAGCGCACATGCAGAGCTGCGTGTCCTTCAATCCAGTTGCTATGCTGGTACGTGTGTTAACTCACACTCCAGCGGTCGCCGTTAAGCACTCACTGTCCGACTGTCACATAAGCAGCCGATAATTATTTCCCATCTCTTAGCAACGTGGTTCAGTATGAATTTATGCCGTCGGCATCACAACACCGCCATTAAAGTTCTCTGGCATCCTACAGGTGACGTTGCTTAGCAACCGAGCTAATCAGTCATCTTGACTACTGAACAGATTCTCAATACTGGGTAGTGCTGCCGGACTCGTATAAGCGTTTCAAGGTGCGGTCGCGTTCTATTTAATTGTTAAAGCGCTACTGCTCGTCACAACTCTATTCACTTTAGCGTAGGCTACTAGCATGACTGGTATTGCTCAGGGCAATCTCGATGACAACGGTCAATGTTCCCCCTTTCTACGCACGGAGATAATGTAATCTTAATAGTGCGCAGGCCAAGGCTGGCTCTTCAAAGCACATATTAACGACACGCTTTAAAGTTCCCATCATCCGTCAGCAGAACTCTTTCAGCCTCAAGCGGGAGTCAAGTAAGGAGAAACTACGCGTGCACCGGCTATTCGGGTAAATAACGTTAATAGTGTCTCTCCCCAGTGCATCACCCACTGCTCAGGGAGATCCCCTCATGCGTTGCCTTTACGCCATCTAGTGTTCAAATACAACACTACTAACCTATAACTCCGCTCAACTGGGAAGAGAAGAAGAAAGAAGAGAGAAGAAGAAAGAAGAAGAGACTCCTCCAGGAGCACAGCGTTCTTAATCACGAGGAACTATAGGCCTAGTCACACACCTGGAGTGCCTAGGCATCACATCAAGCTCATCGTATTAACGTTCCTCTAACCAAACTGCGTGCATCCACATAAACGTCTTCAACGACAGTTGCTCTTCCTCACCGGGCAACCGTACTTCACATGCGGATAATCTTCGGCACGCCATCATCTCCCGTTTCCTGGACGTGGCATCCGCCGGCCTCACGACGACCGAGTTTTTCCCCGACTCTTAAGGACGTGCACTGCACATCCTCCGTTTTGGGGGGAATATCTGCATGAGATCTTCCGCCGAAGCGGCACGCTCAGATTCCCACTATCGCTTACACATTTATTATCACACTCGCTGGATCTAACACTAGCGTCCCTCCATCATTCTAATTTCAGATGATAGAAGACAGTCTTAATCACTCAATCAGATTATCAGCATCTATGACTCATCCTGGCGCACTTAACTGCTAATTAAGCTATACTATATCATGGGTCATGTCTCAGTATTTAACTAAGTGTATGTCTTTTTCTGCGTGCATCCTGCACTTCATTCATATTCTCGGGTTCATGCTCACTTGGCTCGTGTTAAGCCAGGTTATGATATTCATGCATCACTGTACTCAAGCTAACAGCTCTCGGGCATTATATATCGTCTACATCTCCCTCTTCGCCCGGACATCGGCTCGTGCTGCCAATCCAATATCTCTTCAGTTTACCTATGGTAAATATGCATATAACTGGTGGTGGTGTCTTAATAGCATATCAGGGCTTTCGTTCAGACAGGTGCTGCCATTCAAGGCATTTCTCCCTCATCCCTGCAACTCGGACGGTGGTCTTCCTCCACCTTCATATCCCACATTCGCCAGTGCGTGGCGGCTATCCAAGGTCTCAAACACTAAACTTGGTAATCATGCATATAACTGGTGGCAGTGTCATAGCACGTCAGCATGTATACGCGTCACTGCGTTCAAGTTTAACCGCACGTCAGGTTGTGACCTCCGGGTCTGCGTTCTGTGTAACCCTGCACGTCAGGCTGTGACCTCCGGGTCCGTGTTCACGTTTAACCCTACACGTCAGTTTGTGACCTCCGGGTCCGTGTTCATGTTTAACCCTGCACGTCAGGTTGTGACCTCCGGGTCTGCGTTCTGTGTAACCCTGCACGTCAGGTTGTGACCTCCGGGTCCGTGTTCATGTTTAACCCTGCACGTCAGGTTGTGACCTCCGGGTCCGTGTTCACATTTAACCCCGCACGTCAGGTTGTGACCTCCAGGTCCGTGTTCATGTTTAACCCTGCACGTCAGGTTGTGACCTCCGGGTCCGTGCTCATGTTTAACCCTGCACGTCAGGTTGTGACCTCCGGGTCAGCGTCATGTTTAACCCTGTGCGTGCAGGTTGCGGCCAGTGGGTCAGCGTCATGTTTAACCCTACGTGTACAGGTTGCGGCCAATGGGTCAGCGTCATGTTTAACCCTGCGGGTGCAGGTTGCGGCCAGTGGGTCAGTGTCATGTTTAACCCTACGTGTACAGGTTGCGGCCAATGGGTCAGCGTCATGTTTAACCCTGTGGGCGCAGGTTGCGCCCAGTGGGTCAGCGTCATGTTTAACCCTGCGGGTGCAGGTTGCGGCCAGTGCGTCAGCGTCACGTTTAACCCTGCGCGTGCAGGTTGCGGCCAGTGGGTCAGCGTTTGTCTAAATCCGCTATGCAGGCGCTAACCATGGTTGGCGTTCACATTAACCCTGCAGTGATTCCGACATTCTCATCATGTCCCCGTGCTATCTCATTTTATCCACATATCTCCTCAATCAGCCAGTAAGGTAAGAAATGCTTCACATCTCAGTACTTCTTACTTCTCTTCTCTTTGGGGGTTCATCGGAGCGGTTTTCCCCTCCCGAATGATCATCCTACAAACCGGGGCCTAATCTCCAAACATCAGTTAATTCATTGTTGTAATCTGTCAATCATCATTTTCTTATACCACGTGTCCCGGTAATAAACATGTATTTCATACATCACGTCTCTCCTGATTGAAATGTAATTACATACACGCTATATCGCACCCCTTGACAGTGAAACGCACGCGTGAGGCTTTTATTAGCTTTTATTAGTCTCCTTTTATCAGCTAAATTACATCGAGAGCAACAGGTGTGAGTTAAACAATACAATAGCCTATTCTGCTAATTCCACGTTGTTACAACATGCTACGCAGAGGCAGAAACAAGAAAAGTTGGCATATAGAATTGACACGGAGAGGGAGAGAGAGAGGGGGAGACAGAGGGAGAGAGACACAGGTAAACAGAGAGAGACAGACACAGCACACAACAGGTAGCCTGTATCTCTATTGTCATACAAAACACTTTTTCAAATGACCCATTATTACAAAATATATTCAAAACTCACTATTCACTCTTCAGTTGGGTCGTGTGACTCTGGCACCTGTTCGACTTGTACCTCAATGTGAGGGTGTTTAAGAACAAATCTATCCATCCGAAATATACAATTAATCCTAGAAGTTCTGCTGTCTGTCTGAAATTTACTCGGCGCGAGTTTGGGGACTTTTCACTGTGAACGTGACGTATCGACATATCAGTAATGCATGACGCAGCAGACCCAACGTTTCGTTGCTCTGATTGGCTGTAGGTCTATTCAAATTGCATTCGGAGGCATTTTGATCTGACCGCGGCCGCGCTGATATTATAACGCCAGAGACTTTTCACACCTTTAGTGTGTAAAACTCCCCCACTACTTACACTATTCCTTGCACCTCTCTAGCATAAGCCCGAATGGTCTCAACCATATTGCGTCAGTAACGTGCACTTGTTGTTACAGCTGAGCAGGATCAGTTTGTGTGTTGTGGACACGACCGGTAGATTTTCGCAATCCGTGTTCTCAACATGCTTACTTTAACATAATTTTTCATGGTCGGACTAAGGTAGGGCTAAGCCATTTCTTGGTATGGCTGTAGTCTACCCCAGCCATACCCTGGCGCAGTGGCGGCGCCAGATATTTTCTCTAGGGGGTGCTGTGGGGTAGCTTGACGTTTCATAGAGGGTGCTCAAACATTAAGGGTTTCCCATTAATGCACCAGCGCTACAGTTGAATTTTCTACTGCAACACTCCCCACACAGTGTACCCGCGACTGTTACAATGAAGGCTCGGTAATCAGCTCACGTCATATAGGTGTAAGCAGGGGTAAAGTGCTATTTTTACAAGTGGGGAGTGGACCTCACCTCCTCTAGGAGGTTCCTCACCTCCTCTAGTGGGGAAGATTTTTTTTTAAATATTGAAGTTAAAAGCATAACAAATGAAGAGATCTATGGATATACTTTATCTCTCAACATACATATGAAACAGAAATGTAAACAGATTTTCTATTTCTTTATAGATATTTTACAAAACACCTTTTTAAAACAAACCGTTTGAGACCCATGAGATAACTAGACTAAAGGTAACTATCTAAACACTGAGAGTCCTTTACTTCACCTGAGCTGAGGTTACCTGAGACTCTCCGTCTGACAGGAGTTAGTTCTCCCTCCACCTTGTTGTTGAAAAAGCTCCTTATATCCGTTAGCTTGGCTAGCTAGCACCAGATGCTAACCACAACGATCTCCGGTAGATACCCACCGGTACGTGAGCTCTCTCTCGCTCGCTTGCGCACGCACACAAAATGGCTCGTGCCACACACACACAGAGCAGAGCTTGAATGAAACACAGAGACCTAAGCTACTTTTACTCACAAGGCCTATTATGTGCAGAATCCCTCTCGTCTTCAGGTGGTTTTGATTGAGTGTCCACACTCCACACGTGGACGTTTAAGGACTAAAAAACTATCCATTTGTCACTTTGCTGTTAGCAAATAATGTGGGGCTCCAGCTAACAGGAAGTCACTCAAGTGTCACAAAGTAATTTAGCCTATGGGTAGGTCAAACATCGAATGGGTGCTGGCCATTGGCCTAATCATATTACTGTGTTGGCTTTATGTTTTTGGTCAAATATTTGTTTGTTCCACATTTGCATTGATGTAATCAATAATTTTTCTGATTTAATAAAAATAATAATAATAATTTTGTGGAAAAACCCCCCACCCACATATTTCTTGGGGGTGCTTAGGGGGTGCTTTGGCAATCCTGGGGGGTGCTTCAGCAGTTTCTCATCAAGGGGGTGTCTCCTGTACCCGGTACAAACACACTGCCTGAGGAAGGCTATGTGTATTTTGGTTGTCATTAACCTTTTTCGGAACACTTATTTATTTATTTTGGTGACGATCCGACTTCCATGCTGCTACTCTGGTTCAAACTGCATCCACCAAACAATATGATTTATCTCGACCTCCCCAAAATAACCAAAATCTGACGGTGTGAGATGTCTTTTTTAGCTGTTCTGTCGTCATTTCCTGCTATCTTCTTCATAAAGTCAGTCGAAATGAATGAATGAATGGGCGTTTCTTTGACTATTTATAGGCAAATAAGGGCGTTACGTGAAGCCCGCAAAAGCTGCACCGCATTTCGAATCGATTGTGATTTATAAAGGGAAATACGCAATGTTTGGTGAATCGGAAAATGTCGGAACATTTCTGTACCTATTTTTTGGATTTCTACTACGTAAGCAACCTTCCCATGTGAATCCTACGCACGGCGTTATAAATGAGGCCCCAGGACAAAATAGATTCTTCCTCTGTCTGTCTGCTGGAGTTTTTAAGGGGAATCTTCACTTTACACTTCATTGCTACAAAATATAATCTTATCCGTTTTATTGAGAGAAAATACTTCCTCTAGCCCCTATAGCTGCCTGTTTTAGATGCTATTGGAAAGTAATATATTTTCTAAGTTAATTCTGATTCTTAACAGATCTGTTAAGAGGTCAGTTCGTTCTGTTAAGAACTCAGGCACTCAGGAGGTAGGACCCAATTGCACGACCCGGGAGACAGAGGTAAAGTATTGGTAAGATACTTTATTTTTCCAAAAAACAGCAAGATGAACAAAAAATGGTCACTAACTAATCTCAGGATGAGATGAAAAAAAATGAGAACAAAAGGAAAATCGCTCCCGTAGTGAGGAACAACACTTTTTTCAAGAGCAAGAGAGCATAGACCTGACCATGGCAAGAGACAAGACGAACTGACACTGAACACTGGGAGACAGGGGGATTTAAACACATGACAACAAGACACAGGTGAAAACAATCAAGGGTGGGGCTTGTGATGATGAGCACAGGAGACACACAAGGGGTACAGGTGAACACAATCAGACAATTAGACACACCAGGGAAACTAACAACAGGGAGGAAAACACAGGGAGAAGGACCAGACAATATACAAGGAGGAAAACATGACAGGGAGAACAGCAAAACACCCATAACAAGACAAACAAAAAAACGTGACATAACACAAGAATTGTGAAAAACACTCGGAATAAAATATTATTTTCTTTAAAAAAAAAGGTTTTTCGGATTTCATAATTGCATTAACACCATATCACTACATGCATTGCGGCTAAAACATCTAATCAGCGAGCTTAAGCCATAGCTGAGGATCTTGGGTAATCAGTTCAGTGGCTGTGTATTGCAATGATGCTCGAAAATGTCCTACGTCTGTTTCCGGTTATTTTTATTTTGAAATTCAGTTCCTGACAGACGCCAAAAAAGCCCAAGATTATGGAATTAAACAAATAAATAAAAGCAAGGATAATTGTGTGTTATTGGTGAGTAAATAACAGTGTGTTATTTAGAAAAGAATAACAAATTAGAAGGAAAAAAGATTAAAAAAAATACAGATTTCAGTATTCTGAGGCTCTGAGCCCCATTTCTTTTCCTCACAGATGACAAAAAAAGTCCGACATTATATGATTTAAAATACAAACAATAATCATGGCTTGATATTGAGTAAGAACATGTTTTTATGAACCACACAGCTTCCGGTGTTCCAAGACCCGAACGGACAAAAAGACGTGCTGCGGGCACTAAACATACTACCAATAGAAATACTTTGCTTTTAAAATCGTTCTGTGTGACACGAAAAAAAAGGGGAAAATCGTGTTGGTGAACACGAATCAATAGATTAAATGTCATGACTATAACACAAAATGCCGTGAGACTGGGTTGTCAGTAGTGAATGTGAGAGTATTTCAGTAGTGTGTGTGCAAGGCCAGATGTTTTCAGTAGTGTGTGCGCAAGGTTAGTTTGAATTTTGGCGTACATGGCCCCTGATAGTTATCTCAAAAACATTTAAATGAACCCCCCCCCCTCCTTAGCGTTCTCTGTCATGTTCAGGTCTGCACGAAATAGATTCTTCCTCTGTCTGTCTGCTGGAGTTTTTAAGGGGAACCTTCACTGTACACTTCATTGCTACAGAATATAATCTTATCAGTGTTATTGAGAGGAAATACTTCCTCTAGCCCCTATAGCTGCCTGCTTTAGATGCTATTTTAAAGTAATATATTTTCTAAGTTAAACTTAAAACAAGCACTAGTCTTGTGTGTGAGCAACCCTGAGGTCTAATAGTGGAGACCTTGTCATCTCAAAAACGTTTGTGTGGTGTCCAGACAGTTGTGTTAAGTTAATTTATTTAGTTCAGTCCTTTTGTCTTTTGCCTTGTCTTGTGATTTCCTGTTTTATTTTGTAATAACCTTTCCCTCTCGTTTCAGAGCATTCCTGCCCTGGTGTGTTTTTCCCACCAGTGTGATTGTCAGCCCCTCCCTTAATTGTTGCCACCTGTGTCCCCTTACCTAGTGTGTATATATAGTCTGCGTCTCCCTTTGTCTTGTGTCAGTTCGTCTTGTCAAGCCTGCCAGTCATCCCTTGATCGTGTGAAGTATATTTTTGATAGTCCATGTAGATGTTTTTTGGTTTAGAGTTTTTGATCCTCCAAGTGAGCATTTTGTGTTTTGACCTTAATCGTCTGACCGTGTTAATTCTGATCTGTTTCTGGTGTTGTGCGTTTGGGTCCTGAGCCGCGTGACATTCTTAACAGTACGAACTGACCAAAGAATGGACCCAGCCGACCCAGACAGGTTCAGAGCAGCTCTGCGCTCACAAGGCACGCTTTTGTCTCAGCATGACGATCAGCTGAAATCAATTGACCAGGGAGTGAGAGAATTGAGTGGTCGTCAAGAAAGCTTCCAAACATCTGTGAACAGCCAAGTAAACCACCTGGCAGATCAGCTTGTTCGTGTCCTTGCCCACCTGGAAGCTGGATCTCAAACTGTTTCCGCGGCTGCACCCCTGCTTGAGGCTGTGAATCCTGTGATCCAAGGACCTACTCCTTCTTCATGCTCTCGTCTCGCATCTCCAGAGAAATTCTCCGGTGACTCAGGTGACTGTCATCCTTTTTTAGTCCAATGCGACCTGCATTATCAACATCAGCCTTCTGCTTTTCCAACAGACAAGTCTAGGATAGCTTTCATGATAACACACTTGACTGGTAGAGGAGCAGCGTGGGCTACAGCAGAATGGGCTAGAGACTCTCCCCTTTGCAGATCACTTGGACTGTTTACTGATTCCCTTAAAAAGATTTTTGATCGTACAGCACCAGGGAGAGAAGCGGCTAAAGCTCTAGTTCAACTCAAGCAAAGAAATCAAAGAGTGTCTGATTATGCCATAGAGTTTAGGACAATAACAGCAGACAGTGGCTGGAATGATCTGGCCTTGCTGGACGCCTTTGTAAATGGACTTTCAGGCCTTGTCAAAGATCACTTAGTCCCATTAGATCTTCCAGAAGATTTAGACTCTGTGATTGCTCTGGCTATTCGAATAGATAATGGGCTTTGGGATAGACAAAAAGAAAGAGAACATCCTGCAGTTCGTTCACCAAGCTCCAGGGGGCCTCCTCGTGGCATCCGGATGGGGGAGGATTCGTTTCCAGGGGTCTGGATCAAGCCTCCTTTGACAACGCCATCCACCACATCAGAGGAACCCATGCAACTTGGCCGAGCAAGACTTTCACTGGAGCGGTTCTGGTAGGGTGAAGGGGTGGGGAAGAGAATGTAATCATACATGTTTGGTTTCACCAGGAGAAGTTGAAGGGCTGTCTGTAGTAAGGGTTACTTCAGATAGTGAGGTGGAGACGAAGGAAGTAACTCATGACCATGCCTCTGACTTACCAGACTTGCCCAATGTTCCCTCCTGTTACCACAACCTGAGGGAGGTTTTCAGTAAGACTCGGGCCTCTACGTTGCCTCCTCATCGACCTTATGACTGTGCAATTGACTTACTACCGGGTGCCCCCATTCCCAAGGGACGTCTATACTCAATTTCTGGTCCTGAAAGACAATCTATGACGGATTACATTGACTCATCTCTGAAGGCGGGCCTCATTCGCCATCGTCATCTCCTGCTGGCGCCGGATTTTTCTTCGTGGGTAAAAAAGACGGATCCCTCCGACCCTGCATAGACTACTCTCCCCTGAATGATATAACAGTAAAAAACAGGTACCCTCTCCCCCTCATTTCCACTGCTTTTGAACTGTTAAAAGGAGCTAAGATCTTCACTAAACTTGACTTGAGGAATGCCTATCACTTAGTAATGCCATTTGGGCTAACTAATGCTCTGTCAAGGAGAGACTCTGAGGCATGAACTCAATTGCACGACTCAGATAGTGTTTTCAAAAATAAAGACTTTACTGGAATTTAGCACAGTAATCAAAACAAGGAAAACAAATATACTCTTTCGAGGAAAACTAGCTAGTGATCAATGAGGTAGATCCGTGGGAAGTCCGTGAGGTAATCAGGAACGTGGGTCATAGTAAGACAACGAACTGACAATGAACAGGAGGAAGCTACCACCATATATACACAGGTAAAGGGGACACAGGTGGAAACAATCAGGGCGGGGAAAACAATCAAGGACGCAGGAGACAGAAGGGGGCGGGGAGCGTGGAGGCCTGAAATGAGAGGGATGATTAATTAAGGGAATAAACATAAAGCACAGGGCAAAGGGACATGATAAAACTAACATAAATAATAAACTTTCACTATTAGTTTCCTAGACATGACATGCTCCTGCTGTATTTCAGGCTCTTGTGAATGATGTGCTCAGACAATATTTGAATCATTTTGTGTTTGTCTACCTGGATGATATATTGATATTCTCTCCTGATGAAGAGTCCCATGTTCAGCATGTCCGCCAGGTCCTCCAAGGCCTTCTGGAAAACCAACTATTCGTGAAGGCGGAGAAATGTGAATTTCACAAGACCACTGTCTCATTCCTGGGCTTCATCATTGCTCCGGACCAGGTCAAGATGGATCCAAGCAAGGTCAGTGCTGTCGCAAATTGGCCCACACCCACCAACAGGAAGAAGGTACAGCAATTTCTCGGTTTTGCTAACTTCTACAGACGTTTCATAAGACATTTTAGCTCCATAGCTGCACCTCTCCACTCACTCACCTCAACCCATGTTCAGTTTTTGTGGACTCTACAGGCCGACAAAGCTTTCCAGGAATTGAAAAGACGGTTTACCTCTGCTCCTGTTCTCATCACTCCTGATTCACTACGGCAGTTTGTGGTGGAGGTGGATGCTTCCAATGATGGAGTTGGGGCTGTGTTGTCACAACGTTCAGCCAAGGACAGCAAACTTCACCCATGTGCTTTTCTGTCACGTAAGTTAACACCTGCTGAACGCAACTATGATGTAGGCAACAGAGAACTTTTGGCAGTCAAAACAGCGCTTGAGGAATGGAGACACTTTCTGGAGGGGTCAGAGCAACCATTCATAGTCTGGACGGATCATAAAAATCTTGAGTACATCCGAAAAGCTAAGAGACTGAACTCACGTCAGGCAAGATGGGCTTTGTTCTTCACTCGTTTTAACTTTTCCTTGTCATTTAGACCCGGTTCACAAAATGTCAAGCCAGATGCACTTCTCGTGTTTTTGATCCTGAACCCTCGGCAAAGGAACCAAAGCTCATCCTTCCACTAAACTGTGTGGTTGGAGCGGTAACTTGGCCAATAGAAACAGAGGTGAAACGAGCTAACGGTGAGAGCCCGACACCTAGGGGTTGCCCCCCAAATAGGTTGTTTGTTCCTCAAACTGTGCGTCCTAAGGTCATTCAATGGGCTCACACCTCGCTGCTCACCTGCCATCCTGGGGTAAAAAAAAACATGTACGTCATCAAGCAACGGTTCTGGTGGACATCTATGGAGAAGGATGTCAAGGAGTATGTGGCCGCCTGCACCATCTGCGCCAGGAATAAGACCTCTTCCAGGCCCCAGATGGGTCTGCTCAGGCCGTGCCTATCCCCAGTCGGCCCTGGTCCGACATCTCAGTGGATTTTGTCACCGGACTGCCAGAATCCAAAGGTAACACCACCGTCCTCACGGTGGTGGATAGATTCTCTAAAATGACACATTTTATTGCTTTGCCTAAACTGCCATCGGCCAAAGAAACGGCTGAAGTGTTGTTGCACCATGTTTGTCGTCTCCACGGTTTTCCCAGGGACAGTGTCGACCGGGGTCCTCAGTTTGTCTCCCGTTTCTGGAGGGAGTTTTGCAGCCTCATCGGGGCCTCTGTCAGCCTCTCTTCCGGCTACCATCCCCAATCAAATGGACAAACGGAGAGACTGAATCAAGAACTGGAAACCTGCCTCCGGTGCCTGGTGTCCCAAAACCCAGCTTCTTGGAGTAAACACCTCACGTGGGTAGAATACGCCCACAACTCATTGCCTACCTCTGCCACCGGATTGACCCCGTTCCAGTGCGTCTACGGTTACCAACCTCCCATGTTCTCCGAGACAGAGAAAGAAGTCATGGTTCCCTCGGCACACGCACTGGTCAGGCGCTGTCATGGCATTTGGGCTTCAGCACGTCGGGTCCTCCTTAGGACTTCGGCCCGCATGAAAAAAGCGGCTGATCGGCATCGCCGTCCTGCACCTGTGTACAGACCGGGTCAGAAAGTGTGGCTATCCACCAGAGACTTGCCCCTGAACGTAGTCTCTAGGAAGCTGGCACCAAGATTTGTAGGCCCATTCACTGTGGAAAGTGTATTAACCCTGTGTCTGTTCGTTTGCGCCTGCCTAGATCACTCAGAGTCCATCCAACATTCCACGTAAGCAAACTCAAGCCGGTCAAGGAAAGCAAAATGGTTCCCGCTTCCAAGCCCCCCCCTCCTCCCAGGATCATTGATGGAGGTCTGGTCTACACTGTCAAGCGTCTGCTGAAGGTCAGAAAACGAGGAAGGGGTCAGCAGTTTTTAGTGGACTGGGAGGGTTATGGACCGGAAGAGCGGGAATGGATCCCATCTAGCTTCATAGTGGACCAGAACCTGATAAAGGATTTTTACAAAAGCCATCCTGAACTCGCTGGGCCGTCCGGAGCCGTCCGTAAAGGAGGGGGTACTGTGGTGTCTAGACAGTTGTGTTAAGTTAATTTATTTAGTTCAGTCCTTTTGTCTTTTGCCTTGTCTTGTGATTTCCTGTTTTATTTTGTAGTAACCTTTCCCTCTCGTTTCAGAGCATTCCTGCCCTGGTGTGTTTTTCCCGCCAGTGTGATTGTCAGCCCCTCCCTTAATTGTTGCCACCTGTGTCCCCTTACCTAGTGTGTATATATAGTCTGCGTCTCCCTTTGTCTTGTGTCAGTTCGTCTTGTCTCGTCAAGCCTGCCAGTCATCCCTTGATCGTGTGAAGTATATTTTTGATAGTCATGTAGATGTTTTTTGGTTTAGAGTTTTTGATCCTCCAAGTGAGCGTTTTGTGTTTGACCTTAATTAAAAGACCTTGTTAATTCTGATCGGTTTCTGGTGTTGTGCGTTTGGGTCCTGAGCCTCGTGACATTCTTAACAATGCATTGCTCTGAGATGACATGTTTATTCCACACTCGTAATCACAGCAAGCATGGTAACGTTGACTCTCGCCGGTTCATGCCTGCTCTTCTGCAGGGGGGCGTGGTCAGCTGCTGCTCAGAATTTTCAAAGACGGGCTTGGAATAGAGCGAAAATGAGCGAAATGAGGCATGTCTAAAAAATGATCTGTTTGGTATTTTGAAAAATAAAATGTATAAATATACCTTATATAGGTATGGTCATACACTATCTCATTTAAATATAGCATGATAGGTCTCCTTTAAGTTGTGTCATGTTTGTGATTGTCATGTTCATGTTAGTTTAGTTTATGTTCCACTTCCTGTTTTATTTTGTACTCACCTTGTCTCATTCCAGGTCCCTTTACTTCCTGCCTTGGTTCTTTTTCCCGCCATCGTCAGTGCCTGCCCCGCCCCTAATTGTTTCCACCTGTGCCCACTTACCTCATATATATATTGTCCTGTCTCCCCTTGTTAGTTGTCGGTTCGTCTTGTTCGTTGTCCCAAGAAGCCAGATCCAAGCCATCGCTTAAGAGATTCAGTGTTTTGCCTTTTTCCCTCCATGTGAGCGCTTTACTTTTGTCATTTTGTTATTTCCTCTAAAAGAGTGATTTTGTTTTTTGCATGTAAAGATTATTTTTCTTCAAACCTTTTTTGTCTCTGGGTTGTGCATTTGAGTCCTCTAAACTATTGAGTCAAGGTTCCTAACAAAGTCAGGCTATTAAAGTTATCAAAACTCAATTTTCTCACTGAAACAGGCTTACAATCACTAACTTGCCAATTAGAATTGGATTATCAAAGAACATCTATTCAGAAAAAGAACTTAATTTGTTACCTGTTAAGTTTTGCACGCATTAAAGTGTAACTGAAAGTATCGTAGTAACGCAAAAATCAGTAAAGTTATCAAAAGACTGCAATGTTTCACTGAAAAAAGTGTTAAAAATCACAAAAACTAGCCATTTAGAGGTGTGTGTGTGTGTGTGTGTGTGTGTGTGTGTGTGTGTGTGTGTGTGTGTGTGTGTGTGTGTGTGTGAGAGAGGAATTCCTTGAGGTAGGGAGCGGCAGTTCCATGGATACACTGGTGAGTGAGGAGGGAGACTTTGTATTCAATCCTCAGTTCCACGGGGAGCCAGTGTAGTGATTTAAGGATGGGGGTGATATGATCATATTTGCGCACCCTCATCAGGTTCCTAGCAGTGCTGTTCTGGATGTACTGGAGCTTCTGGATGTTCTTCTTTGGGATCCCGATAAGGAGTGCATTGCAGTAGTGCAGCCTGGAGGAGACAGAGGCGTGGACAAGCTTTTCGGCGTCAGACAGTCTGTGTGGATACTATATATATATAGTTTGTTGAAATATAACCTCAGGCTGTTTATCATCTGTTTTGCAAAGCCATTTATTTGGACCATTTTCAGAATGTTAATGCATTTCTCTACGCTAAAATAACATTTGGAGGTGTTGTTATTTATCATGCAATGGTTTTACTCGTCCACGCCACTTGAGATAAGATCGGGATAAATGTGGCTCGTGAACAAAAAAGGGTTTAACAATGCTGCTCTCTGCTCGTACATTCTACCATTATTACATAAAAAATGTCTGCTAAAAAAAAGGGAGATACACACCACTTTAAAAAATAGACCCATTTAGGTGGTAGGTGTATAAAATGATCTGTCAAAAACAGAGTACAGGAAGCAGTCTGCAAGGCCAAAACTATGTAAGATGTGACTCACTTATTAACTGAATACTGAGATTGTGGTCTTCCCTGTTGCACAAAATTATTTTATTTTTCATGGATGTGTCTCATTCTGTTATTTCATGCAAATGAGTAGTTCCTTTTCTCGCAAAAGTCTGTCCACAATGTCTTTTACTTATAAGTAAATCTTGCTGGCGTGAATCGTATAATCCTTGCTAACATCTTGTATTTCTTACCCCAAATAAATCCTATTCATAGACCCTTTCATAGCAGACATTCAGCAAGTTATTGCAGAACACATACATGACAGTTCCAGCTATTATTGCAATGCAGCAATTAGTAATGCTTTGAGCGACACCTTTGTTTGAAAGCCTGGCTAGAAGTTAATATATATCATTATTTTAAAAATGAAAATGTGTTTAAGAGTTGAGTCAGACATTTGAGTACAATCTCTTTGTGTGTGTATGTGCAATAGCGTGGCTCGGACCCTCCAGCCCAGTCAAACAGAGACAAAGACACAAAGAGAGGGAGGAACGGAGAGCGGGGCTCAGAGAAGACAAATGTGACCTGGAAGAGATGACGAGAAGAATGTCGTCCTGACAGAAGAGCACCTTTGCAAGATAAAGACTCTAAATCAAAGCGAGAAATAGGTGAAAATCAGCCGTCAGAGAAAGTAAAAATAGTTTCTGGTGTCATGTTTAGCTGTAATGAGTGGGTGGGACTGATAGGAAGATTTCTCACTGAGGCCTCCTACTGTTCAATAATTACACTGCCATTGTCTCAGCAGTAGGTTCAGCACTTATTCTTTATAATTAAAGCATTTTATGAGCCCCCCTTAAATAATTGGAATTATTGAAATGCTTGACATTATAATTATAACCCTAACCCTTTTGAAAAAGGAAGGGGGCTATCACATGACTGGGGAGAGAAATGTGCTACCTCACTGTTTAACCCATACAATGAATAATCCTAGGAAATTTTGGAAAGCCATAAAATCGATTTCCACTGGTGATATCCCAAATGAGCTACCTCCGTGCCTCACCACAGCATCTGGCATTATATCAGACAGGGCTACTATGCTAAATTGCTTTAATGAGCATTTTGTGTCTTGTGGCTCTCTGTTTGGCTGTGTGGCTCCTGTGAACGCTCCAATCCTTGACTCTGAACAATGTGGTCTGGAAAACCCTTTCAGTTTTACTCCTTTAACTATTGGTATTGTTCATGAAGCATTATCCAAGTTAGATCCTAGGAAACCGGCTGGCCCGGACAACGTAGAACCTTTCTTTTTAAAGATAGCTGCAGATTTTATTGCTCCACCTCTTACTTCTCTTTTTAACCTCTCCCTCAGCACGAACACAATTCCAAAAGTATGGAAGTCTGCTTATGTCTTGCCTTTACTGAAAGGAGGGGAGGCAACTATTTTAAATAACTATAGGCCAATCTCTAAATTGTCAGTTCTGGCTAAGGTGCTCGAACGACTTGTGAGTGAACAAGTAAAGGAGTTGTTATGTATAAATGATATCCTGTCTAAACATCAGTCAGGATTCAGAAAGAAACACAGCACCATCACTGCGACAATGAAAGTGGAAAATGACATTACTACTATTTTAGATAATAAGCAGAGTTGTGCAGCTCTGTTTATTGACCTTTCCAAAGCGTTTGACACCATTGATCATCGCATTTTAAAGCAGAGGCTACTCAGTATTGGCATATCCAGCAATGCAGTGGGGTGGTTTGTAAACTACCTCTCTGAAAGGTCCCAATGTGTTCATTTTGATGGACTGTCTTCTGAATGGTTAAACATTTCTAATGGTGTACACAAGGTTCTGTTTTAGGACCACTTTTATTCTCCATATATATTAACAGTGTAGGTGATAATGTGGATGAAGCTACTTTACATTTTTATGCGGATGATACTGTGATGTATTGTGCAGGTCCCTCCATTAAAGAGGCTGTTGTTAAATTACAAGCTGTTTTTAACACTATTCAGACTCAGCTCTCTGAATTAAAGCTTCTTTTAAATGTGGATAAAACCAAGGTAATGCTCTTTTCAAAAGCTAAAAAGACACCAGAGCCTGTTTTAGATATTGTAACTACGCAAGGAACAAAACTTGAAGTTGTTGCCTGTTACAAATACCTTGGTATCTGGCTTGATGATTGTCTCTCTTTTAAACTTCATGTCAATAACCTGCTTAAAAAACAGAGGGTTAGGCTATGTTTCTTCTACAGAAACAAGTCCTGCTTCTCGCTTGAGGCCAGGAAAAGGCTAGTCACTGTGACCTTTTTACCTGTGCTGGATGGACTATGGTGATTTGTTGTATATGAATGCACCTGCCAATTACCTGAGCAAATTGGATTCTGCGTATCACAGTGCTCTGAGATTTGTCACAAATTGTAAAGCGCTTACACATCACTGTACACTGTATACCAAGGCAGGTTTACCATCACTCTCTGTACGGAGGCTCAGTCATTGGTACACGTTTATCTATAAAGCTTTATTGGGTAAACTCCCGTATTATATCTGCTCTCTGATAACACAGAGAGTTGCAAGCAGCTATTGTCTGAGGTCATATGATGTAGTCTTGTTAGATGTGCCAAGAGCAAGGACTGTCTTAGGTAAGACAGCTTTTATGTGCGCAGCTCCACTTGCTTGGAACAATCTTCAGCAAGAATTGAAACTGAGCAATCTCATTCCTCTGCATGTTTTTAAAGCTAGGCTAAATGAAATGTTTGCTGATACTATGGGCACTTGTAAATGTCTATAACTATGTATCCTGTAAAAATAATGTATAATGTCCTTTATTGTTTTATGTTTCATGTGGAACCTATATGCTGCAGGTCTCCCTTGAAAAAGAGATCTATGATCTCAATGGGACCAATCTGGTTAAATAAAGGTTTGAAATGAAATCAAATTCATTAGAACAGCTTTTAAACCCTCTACTGTATATCAAAGCGATATAGCACCATCAAACTGTCTTAAATGGTATTAAATAAAATACATAAAACTGTACCTAACACATACTTGAGCGTAACAAGTGGTGTATGTGTTCACATTATAGACATGAAGAGACAAGTGAATAGCAAGTTATTTATTATTAGTTTGGCTCGGCACATGCCTGACCCCATGACACCAGGCCGTGCACCTCTCCGTCACACACCAGAGGGCTGCCAGAGCCACCCTCTTGCCGCTGTTGCCGCTGTGGCCGCTGTCGCAGCTGTGGCCGCTGTCGCAGCTGTCGCAGCTGTTGCCGCTGTTGCAGCTGTTGCAGCTGTTGCAGCTGTTGCAGCTGTGGCCGCTGTTGCCGCTGTTGCAGCTGTTGCAGCTGTGTCCGCTGTTGCCGCTGTTGCAGCTGTGGCCGCTGTTGCCGCTGTTGCAGCTGTTGCAGCTGTCGCAGCTGTGGCCGCTGTGGCCGCTGTGGCCGCTGTGGCCGCTGTGGCCGCTGTTGCCGCTGTTGCCGCTGTCGCAGCTGTGGCCGCTGTGGCCGCTGTCGCAGCTGTGGCCGCTGTTGCCGCTGTTGCAGGTGTTGCAGCAAAAATCAATGCAGGTGTTGCAGCTGTCGCAGCTGTGGCCGCTGTTGCCGCTGTCGCCGCTGTCGCCGCTGTTGCCGCTGTCGCCGCTGTCGCCGCTGTGGCCGCTGTTGCCGCTGTTGCAGCTGTTGCAGCTGTGGCCGCTGTTGCCGCTGTTGCCGCTGTTGCAGCTGTTGCAGCTGTGGCCGCTGTTGCAGCTGTGGCCGCTGTTGCCGCTGTTGCAGCTGTTGCAGCTGTGGCCGCTGTTGCCGCTGTTGCAGCTGTTGCAGCTGTGGCCGCTGTGGCCGCTGTTGCCGCTGTTGCAGCTGTTGCCGCTGTTGCAGGTGTTGCAGCAAAAATCAATGCAGGTGTTGCAGCTGTCGCAGCTGTGGCCGCTGTTGCCGCTGTCGCCGCTGTGGCCGGTGTTGCCGCTGTTGCAGCTGTTGCAGCTGTGGCCGCTGTTGCCGCTGTCGCCGCTGTGGCCGCTGTTGCCGCTGTTGCAGCTGTTGCAGCTGTGGCCGCTGTTGCCGCTGTTGCCGCTGTTGCAGCTGTTGCAGCTGTTGCAGCTGTGGCCGCTGTTGCAGCTGTGGCCGCTGTTGCCGCTGTTGCCGCTGTTGCCGCTGTTGCCGCTGTTGCAGCTGTTGCAGCTGTTGCAGCTGTGGCCGCTGTTGCCGCTGTCGCCGCTGTGGCCGCTGTTGCCGCTGTTGCAGCTGTTGCAGCTGTGGCCGCTGTTGCCGCTGTTGCCGCTGTTGCAGCTGTTGCAGCTGTGGCCGCTGTTGCAGCTGTTGCAGCTGTGGCCGCTGTTGCCGCTGTTGCCGCTGTTGCAGCTGTGGCAGCTGTGGCCGCTGTTGCCGCTGTTGCAGCTGTTGCAGCTGTGGCTGCTGTTGCAGCTGTTGCAGCTGTGGCCGCTGTGGCCGCTGTCGCCGCTGTGGCCGCTGTTGCCGCTGTTGCAGCTGTTGCCGCTGTTGCAGGTGTTGCAGCAAAAATCAATGCAGGTGTTGCAGCTGTTGCAGGTGTTGCAGCTGGTGCAGCTGTTACAGCTGTTTCATACACAAACAGAAACACACACACAAACAGAGAAAGAGATACATTTTTGTTTTTTCATTTCATTTCATTTCAAACCTTTATTTAACCAGATTGGTCCCATTGAGATCATAGATCTCTTTTTCAAGGGAGACCTGAAAAAGAGTCTCCCTTTAAAGTTATCCTCAACCACAACCATTCATATTTTTTATTTAATATCTTACAATACAGTATGTTTTCTATATACTGTTTACTGTTTGTGTGTGTATCTTTGTGAATGTGTGTATTATAGTGTTAATTGCATTGACTAAAACTATGACGAAATATGTTCTACAACGACCTTTTTTTCCGTGACTAAGACAAGACGATGATGAGACGGCACCGACGTCAGTAAATAATAACTGTAACGAAATCAACATGCAATATTGTTGACGCAAAGTGATGAGACGAAAATGTAGTTTACTAAATAATAACTTTGACAAAATCTCTCTTTACTTTCGTTGACGAAAAAGGAGGAGACGAAATGTTATCAAAGATAACGTTACATCTGATAGTCAGTTTTTCTCCCAGCAGTTCCATTTCCGGTGCTGCGGCTGATCAGCAGTTTTGTGTAGTGATGGGAATTCCGTCTCTTTTTAGTGAGCCGGATCATTTGGCTCGGCTCACCAAGAAGAGCCGGCTCTTTCATCTCCCAAACGGCTGTTCATTTGACCACATATATACCTTTTATAATTTAATCAAATGTAGCCATGTTTTGACAAATGATTTATATGTGAACACATATATCACTTAAATTATTCAATACATTCTTTGTAATGAATTATTCAAAACTAAAAATTACATTTTTAATATAAATGATTTGCTGTGGCCAATTGTTTTCACTGCATTTACAGACCCTTGTAACTCTCTGATATCACCGAATGAATGCACTGACTTGCTTGTAGAACTACGCTACTCAAAGCAGATAGCAACACCTCTACAAACTTTAGCATAGACATTTTAGAAGGACAGCTACTGTATCGACATTTTAAAATTGTATTTAAAGAAAAAGCCAGCAGGGATCTATTTCAGTATTAACCAAAAAGTCAGCAACAGCTCAAGATAAAGATAATCATAAATAAAAATAACATAGTGAAAATAAATATATTGCAATGCTCAAAACAGCAGCATCCAACCGTCTCTAATCCATGGATATGACATGTCACTGCATGCATGCAGCATCCGTAGCACGGAGATCATCATATAATTCTGTCTAATATTCCCCCACCCCCGTCAGCGTGAGTGAGTGACGAGTTGTGTACAGTCAAGAGAGATAATAATGATTTATGACGGAAATGTTACGATCCTGTCCGTCAAAATGACTAAAAATGAAAAAGTCTAACACCACCACTGCTTGGGAGAAAGAAACGAGGCGATATTTGGGCCCATTTTCGCTACAATGAGGCGGAGAAAAAAAGTGAATGCATTGTTTTATCAGGAGGGAAGCAATGTGGCCATAACACAGCTGGTGAAAACACCACAAACCTGACCAGATAATATCAGCAAAGCTGCATTCTTAATCATTCAACCTGTGTTTTTCATCAAAAAAGGATAAGATATAATCTTGTTGGGAAATACATTTGACTAAAATGACAAATTGTTGGTTTTGGCTAGAGAAGTTTGACTGAAGTTAGCTATATAATCTGATAACTAAAAAAGACTCAAATGTCAACAGTTTTCATTAACAAAAAGTAGACTAAAATGCTCAGACTTTTAGTAGACTAAATCTTGACTAAAATAGTTACTGTTTTCTTTGACTAAAATAAGACTAAAATGCTCAGACTTTTAGTCGACTAAAACTTGACTAAATAAAAACAGGATGAAGGTGACTAAATATGACTAAAACTAACGAGGACATTTGATCCAGGACTAAGACTAAATAAAAAAAGAGCTGACAAAATTAACACTATTGTAATACTGTGTATTTACCAGCAGCTCCGATCAGCAGCAGCAGAGCCAGGAGTTTCATGGTGTCAGGTGAATGTTCAGAAGACTCCTGGACACACACCTCGGCTCAAATTTATATCCCAGCAGCCCCACAGTGCTCGTCCCCCTCACCTGACCGGCCCGCCCCCCGCCTCTTCCTCTCCTCTCCCCCCTATTTCTCTTGACCCAATCTGTGTCCGTACAGGCTTGGCACTTTCTTATCACACTCCTCGTTTTGTGTTTGCCAACTTCGGCCCAATCGTAGCGCAACACCCCGTGGTTATGTAATCTGTGCACCTTATTTAAAATGTGGACCAAGGTGTTACGGCTGGAGGGCAAGGTACGCAGGACCCAAATGCAGAAAATAGGTTTGAAAGCAGGAATCCTTTATTTCCAGAACTAGGCCAGGCAAAAAAAGTCAAAACTAGGCAAGGCAAAACATAAAGTCACTCAGAACATAAACCCTTCCAACAACGTTAAGAATCTCACCATGACAGACAGAAAAACCAGAACTTAAATGCACACAAGACTAATCACATGAACAAGACACATGTGGGGAGGTAGGAGAAAACGCAGGGGCACAAGGTGAACACTATCGGGTAATCAAGCAGGATGGAACATAGAGACAGGAAGCAACAGACAAGATGGGGGGTGAACACTTTTCAAAATAAAACAGGAAACAAGAGACAGATCTAGACAGGACAAAATCAAACAGCTCCGGAGGATGGTCAGGAAGGTGGCGTAGGGCGCGATGAGGCCCCTCCGGGGTCAGCTGGATCACAGGAGCTGGTGGGACCCCCGGCGGAGCAGGAACCGGAGGGAGAGGTGTAGACGGGACCCCGGACGGAACATGGGCCGGTATCAGCGGGACCCCCAACAGGACAGGTATCGGACAAGGAGTTGGCACAACTTGGCAGGATCCCCGGCAGAACAGTAGTCGGCGGGACCCCCAACGGGACAGGACATCGTGTTGGCAGCACCCCCATTGGAACCCCCAAGTTTAAGTTTAAGCAGACCACCATGCTTAGCTACTGCCGCTAAAGATTATAAAACCTTTATGAAATAAAAAATGAAGAAAAACAACTTGATAAAATATTATTATTATGGCCTTCCATAGGTTTAAATCATAATATAACCAAAGCCTTTAATAAACCATTGAGTAGTGATTGAACAGTAGTTTCTTAACTGCTGTTACTTCATCTACCTCGGATCCAACAGACCACCATAGCTACTGGCGCAAAAACCTATAAAACCTTTATGAAATAAAACATGTACCAAGAGGAAAAAATATAACAGTAAGCAATCATCTAATGCTTAAGACTGTCTCATAAGAATGCATTTGAGAGCAAATGTGATGTATACAGTTTGCTTGAGGACTAATAGAATATTGTAGCTCACCCTATGATGAGAGGAAACATTAAAGCACATTTCCCTACCGTTCAAAAGGATTCGCCAAGGTTTTATAATGGCAGCTGGATCCTTTCCCTCAGTTAGGAACCATCCTAAAAAGCGAGTGAAGCCATTATAATGTTGGCAATGCACTTGATGGCTACATACTGCATGAAATGACTATATACAAAATCCAAAGCCAAACGGGTCCTAGCTAGTTATGGTTACTGTAGTATGATAGCAATAATTAAAATCTAATAGATGGTGATGTTGGCCATTTAAGGTAAACACATTTACAGAAAACATGTAATTTGATAAATCAAGCTTGAAAAGAGTGATGCTATATACAGTACAATCAATAATGCATGTTTCTGATAGTCTGGAGTCACTAATACATCGGTGCATTTTAACACATGATATAAGGCTGAATTGGGGTGTTTTCTGTGTCCCTCCTAATCATTTTTCTCGCTCTTATCTGCAGTGTTCAACCCATTTTACCTCCAGTGTGTGGAAGTCCCCATCCTTTCTCACAAGGACTGCGATGGCTCCTACCCCGGCCTGATCGCACTGACCGCATGGTGTGCGCTGGATACCTGGAGGGAGGCAAGGATGCTTGTTAGGTATTTTCAAACAATTACACGGCACATACAATGAGGTTATATTGAATGAGGTGGAGGGAATAAAGTGATGTCTCTCTCCTGCTCAGGGTGACTCTGGTGGTCCTCTGGTGTGTAACGGAGAGCTGTAGGGTGTCGTGTCCTGGGGCCAGGGCTGCGCTCAACCCAATTACCCAGGCGTTTACACCAAAGTCTGCTCTCTGATGCCCTGGATCAACGATATTCTCTCCACATACTCCTAGGCTGTGATCTCCCATCACAGAACTAAGGAGTGGGGAAATCAGAGCGAGATTGAAATCGAAGGAGACAGGAGGCGGCGGTGGGAAGTGTCGAAGAGAGAGGCAGCGGAAGAGAGGCTGAGAGTGAGACACAAGGAGATGCCGAGGGAGAAAGACAAAACATGCGAGATGTGAGATGTCAAGGCTCAATCAATAAAATATTTTTACATTTTGTGATGCAACAGTGTGTTTCTCATTGTCTATCTGCTCCCAGTGTAGATGTACTGTTTTATGAGTACTGGATTTCAATTCAGGGGTGACATTTCCAACAAAAAAAAAATATAAACCACAGTCAAACAAGAACAGCTAATGTTAATAAACAGAAACATTTCACAAAATTGCATTAGCTTGAGGGCAAATGAAGTGGCAACCCTTGGTTTTGAAAAGATAAGCTAAAAAAAGTCTATTAAATGTTCATTATCTCAATTTGTTTTAAAGATTTTCCTAACAAGTTTATATTTTCAAACACACTTTTTTAATGTACAGCAAGATGTTCCTTTAGTAATATATGGTCCCATTTACAGTACAATAAAGGACGTGCATGGCTTCCTCTCCTTAGACCTTAATCCCTTTTACAGTGTTTTATTTAGTTAATTAAGGTGTATTGTAAATGTCTTGTTTCAGTGTTGGGTTATACTTAGCTTCAGCCTCTCGTGTCATATCTGCTTCCAAAAAAAACGACTTGTCAATAGTCCAAATGCCAAAGTCAAGGCTTATTCTGCAATCCACTGACTTCACAGTGATTATGTCCAATTCTTATCTAAAGTGTATTGTGCTTTTCCTTAAACACACATTGCCAAACAATCTCTCAATAAGATTTCCATCAAAATAAGACACACAAACTGTAGCTTTTACCAGTTAACCTCTGCATAGATACGGGCAATCTGAGAAGTCTTGTCAACTACGAACATTGACATTAGTTCAAAGACCACTGTTTTGGTCAAAATTAGATTAAGTACCTGATAAGAGAGACCCCCATAAACCTTAGTCCCACATCCCTTTGATGTGGCACCTGTCACTCTGACATCTCTGACCTTTGACCCTCTTATCTTTTATGACTTGTTTGTTTATTGTTTTATTGCCCCCTCATAAAGGATGTTGCTCAATAGTGGGGTGATAAGACTTTATTGCCCCGTTGATGTGAAACCTGTTATAGTGTCCTTAGGTCATTATAGTCATCGATGAAACCATTATAGTCAATGATAATAGTTTGACTTGTTTAGATGTTTATCGTTTTATTGCCCTCCTCATAAAGGACGTTGCTCAATAGGGGGTGATAAGACTATTGCCCCTTTGATGTGACACCTGTTGTAGTATCCCCCTAGTAAGCCATTATAGTCAATGATGATAGTATGACTTGTTGTGGTTGTAATGACCTCTATAAGGTAATGTTCTTTAATAGTGGGTTAATATTACTTATTTACTCTTTTGTGGTAATATAAGGTTATATGACATAGTATGTCTTTTAAAGTTGTATAGTTAGGTAATAATACTTTGACCTTGTTTGTGTTAATATGGGGTTCAAAGGGTAATCTTTGCTAGTTTATTTAAAACAAATCGTTTCCCTTCTCCCCCTTTTTTTTTCTTCCTCCACCCATGCTGTCCCTCCCACCCTGCTGCACCTATGTCTGAGCCCTAAACCCTCACACACCTCCTCACACACCCCCCTCCCACCCTGCTGCACCTATGAACACTGAGGGGGGGGGGCTTTGAGTTTTTACCTGCAACTCTGTCTCTGAAATGTGTCCACAGTGTTGTTTTTATACAAAATAAGTCATCTTTCCAGATAATCTAGTTCCTTTCTCGCAGTAAGGATAAGAATAATTGACAGAGAGGGTGTAAAAATCTCCATACTAGCGAAAGCCCTTTACTTAAATGTAACAAATCACCCTATACTCTTAACAAATGTTTTTGAGATAACAGGGTCTCCACTATTAGACCTCAGGGTTGCTCACACACAAGGCTAGTGCTTGTTTTAAGTTTAGCTTAGAAAATATATTACTTTACAATAGCATCTAAAGCAGGCAGCTATAGGGGCTAGAGGAAGTATTTCCTCTCTATAAAACTGATAAGATTATATTATGTAGCAATGAAGTGTAAAGTGAAGGTTCCCCTTAAAAACTCCAGCAGACAGACAGAGGAATAATCTATTTCGTGCAGACCTGAACATAACAGAGAACGGTACGGAGCCCCTAAAGGGACATGAAAAAAAAAAAAAAAAAAATAGATGGAGAAAAAAAAAGTCAGGATAACGGGTTAGTATCTCGTGCGCACGAGAAACGAATCCGTTATCCTGACTTTATTTTTTTTTGAGAAAGTTACCAATGCACCAAGGAGGAAGTGGAACACGAGACAACCATGTCATTGCAGACTGTTATGTTTATGTGGGGAAATGACAGTGCATACATTATTTGAGATATATATCGTACTTAGACTTCACTTTAAGGACATTTCGGCCAGGGGTGTGTGGTCACTCCAGGAGGCAGCGGGAGGTGTAACTCAGAGAAGAGCAGCACCAGCGCTCAAAGAGCTTTTACGCACCGCCTACACTGTGTTTACCTTCATTGAACAGCTATAAATCATGGGCGGACTGGGACTAAAAATCAGCCTGGGACTCGCACCCAGCCCAGCCCACGTAAACTGTCAACGGGCGGCCCACTTCGGTACCGGCCCAATGGGAATCGCCCCGAACGTCCCGATGGCCAGTCCGCCACTGGCTGTGTGTGTGTGTGTGTGTGTGTGTGTGTGTGTGTGTGTGTGTGTGTGTGTGTGTGTGTGTGTGTGTGTGTGTGTGTGTGTGTGTGTGTGTGTGTGTGTGTGTGTGTGTGTCAGCTGCGGGCAGCAGGTACTCTGATAGTCACGGACATTAATTCATAGATCAAAGCAGACTGGTTTACAGACTCTCCTGTTTTTTTGCCAATCCGGTGCTTAAACCAATAGCTCTACACCCCTGGCCGACATGTCCATACAATTAAGTCTGACTTCAAAAGTCACTGAGGGGGGGGGCTTTGAGTTTTTACCTGCAACTATGGCCCATTCCCAAACCGCCCACTACACCCTACCCCTCCGTTTGCGCGTTCACGCGGAGGGTCCGCCATATTGAGGGCTGTTCCAAAGCAACGAGTGTGGAGGGGGAGTGGGCTATCAAGCCCTCAAATAGCGAGTCTGCAGCGGTGCTGACTTGAGACCGGTCTCTACCTGACCGGAGTCACGCTGTGTGTGTCCGTCAGGAAACACGCTGTTTACAAGTAGTTCCAGCAAACATCCACTGATAAATTGCGATGTTAACAACCTCATGATAACCTCATATGTTTTTAACTTAGGATCATACCTGTGTTTAGTCTAGAAAAAGGTAAATGTGTGCATTTTATTATAAAGTTGTGTATATTTACAGACCGTTGCAAAAACTAAGAAGCTGATAAACATCAGGTTTAAAACTAAAAGAGCTTTGAAACACAATGAAAGATGTTTGGAGTTTTATTTGAGTTATTCATTTAAACTTTTTGTCTAAGAGATGCTGATTTGAAACCGTTGTTACATACAGTTACGGCATTTCCTGTTTCTGCCGGAGAGAGGGGAGGCCGTCCCAAAGCTTGCTGCTGTATTTACTCCCTCCATCTGACAGGAGGGAGCCTCGTTGAGCTGCGAGTGTGGCTACAGACGGAGTTCACTCCGTCACGGAGGGGTAGCGTCGAGGGAGTGGTTTGGGATTGGGCCTTTGTCTCTGAAAGGTGTCCACAGTGTTGTTTTTATACACAATAAGTCATCTTTCCAGATAATCTAGTTCCTTTCTCGCAGTAAGGATAAGAATAATTGACAGAGAGGCTGTAAAAATCCCCATACTAGCGAAAGCCCTTTACTTAAATGTAACAAATCACCCTATACTCTTAACAAACGTTTTTGAGATAACAGGGTCTCCACTATTAGACCTCAGGGTTGCACACAAGACTAGTGCTTGTTTTAAGTTTAGCTTAGAAAATATATTACTTTACAATAGCATCTATAGCAGGCAGCTATAGTGGCTAGAGGAAGTATTTGCTCTCTATAAAACTGATAAGATTTTATTCTGTAGCAATGAAGTGTAAAGTGAAGGTTCCCCTTAAAAACTCCAGTAGACAGACAGAGGAAGAATCTATTTCGTGCAGACCTGAACATGACAGAGAACGGTGAGGAGGGGGGTTCATTTCTTTACAAGTCCCAGTTTACTCCTTTACTCTTATCAATGTTTTTGAGATAACTATGAGGGGCCGTGTACGCCAAAATTCAAACTAACCTCGTGCACACACTACTGAAAACATCTGGCCTTGCACACACACTACTGAAATACTCTCACATTCACTCCTGAACACCTCACACACACACAAAACTGAAAGTTAAACCTCACACACATACTACTGAAAATTAACCTCACACACACGCAACTGCAAATGAACCTCTCACACACACTATTGAAATATTCTTACATTCACTACTGAACACCTCACAACACACAGACACACACACACACACACACACACACACACACACACACACACACACACACACACACACACACACACACACACACACACACACACACACACACATACACACACACACACACACACACACACACACACACACACACACAGACAGACAGACAGACAGACAGACAGATACACACACAACTGAACACATTTGGCCTTGCAAACACACTACTGAACGCATCTGGCCTTGCACACACACTACTGAAATACTCTCACATTCACTACTGAACACCTCACACACACACAACTGAAAATTAACTTCACACACACACTCCGCAAAACATTTTACTGAAAGATTCCCAGTAGGGAATGTGCATGTGTTTCACCAACACATCCTCACTCCCAGGTCGGCCTATGTTGACGTTATGTCAAGTCCCCTGCCGGCTTTTTCTAACGCAAGGGGAGGGCCTTTAGCGTCCATTTTCAGCTTTCCGGGATGTCCATATGCTTCTATGGACGCTCATGGAAGCACGGCATTCGTTTGTGTCGAATGCCCTTAAAGGCAATGAGAGCGTCCATTCTCATTGGATAACGGAGAATTGTACACCTGGAAGTGAGTATTCCCCTTAGGCCTACTGTCGATTGATTTTACAGTGATATCTGCACTACTCATCGACTAAAAAACACCAGATTATCCTTGTTAATTACACAACATTGATTGGTTTAAATTGTGTGCAATGCTTTTGTATTTTTCCCCTTCGATTCGGAGAAACTAATCTTTTTTCGGAGTAAAGGATGGCAGAAAACAGTACACTACCCAGAATCCCCAGCTATCGTTTGGACTACACCATGTGCTCTGTTTGACAAACCCTGTGATAGTCCTCAAGCTCTGTGATTGGAGAGTGTGCTCCGAGGGTTACCGAGCCTCGAACAGCACTTGAAATGGGATGGAACCATGGCAGACTGTCCAAAACTGGATTTGAACGGGTCCACCGCGTCCCCCCTCCCCCACCCCGTCCCCAGAACCACACATGCTGGCTATTCTGTTTCGCAACATGTTCTCTATGGCACGTCTCTACTGGGAGTTGTAGTTTTAAAAGACGTTTTCGTATTTCCCATAATAAGAAGTTGCCAGTATTAAACTGTGTACATCCCTGGAGGTTTAGGGGATAGGAAACACTCACATTTAACATATAATTAATACATGGGTGAAAATTGCTCGTGCCCATAATGGGCAGCATTAATATATATACACACATGCCAGCTAAGGTCAGAAGAGCTTTATTTAACAGCTGGTCTTATGTTTGTGACCCCTCCTCTTGTTCATTGATAACATTACATTACATTACATTAATTGATAAGCCTGAAACATGCACTTGTCAGGTTCAGAGGCACATTTTGCAAATATGGCAGTAGCCATCGATCAGCTTAAGATAAGATATACTTTATTGATCCCAAGTTGGAACATTTGCATTACATCAGCATGTGTAACAGTTAAATATGCAGTTGTGTTTATTTGTAAATCATTTAGTATAATCACACAAATTCTGTGTTTTATATTTAACAATTCTGTGTTCTTTATTTATTGATTGTTCAATACCTGACAAGGCTGGAGATGAAATATCTACATACATCTTATAAGAGTATAATACATTATGTATAATATCAGTTAAAATAAGTGCTTCAACATAGTTAACATTGCTGTAGGTATGCACACATATTGATAGATGTCTTGTAATGCACTGTTGAGGAACCTGCGACCCAAGTTTTTCATTCAGTGCAGAACTACACCATAGTTGTGTAGGCCTATATAATATGTCAATAAACCTTAGAACATCTTGAAATCTTGAAAGGGATGTGCAAAATAGTCATTATATACAGTCTTTAATGAACTATTAGTAGAGAATAACGAGTAATGAATATACTTTATAAGGATCCTATTAATATCTAATAATAAAAATAATGAAATTCAATAACATGTTTTAACCACCAGGTGTCCCTTTATATCAGCTGTGCACCGTTATGGTGTAAATACAGCCTATCTACCAATTGGATCAAATATAAAAGTCAGCCGAATTAGTGTTGATACTGCAAGGAGACGTATTGTGTGAAAAGAAATGTAAGATGTTGTTTAATGGCTGATATATTTATGATCCACGTCACGTTTTCAGTTCCTCATGTTTGTCTTCTCATCAGGGCTCTATAAATACAGAACTACGGCAGATATGTAATGCAGCCGAACCGTGTATTACAATGCCGGTATGTGATTACTTTCAAAGAGAAAAGCAAGCACACTCGGAATAAGGTCGGAATAAGGTTTTTTTTTTAAAAATGTTTTCGGTCTGTTTCCGGTATTTGTTAATGACAATGTGCTCTGAGATGTGAGACTGGAATTGCACAGGGGAAAATAACGTATCTTTAGATGCGGATTTTGTTAAACTAATATGTTTGCGCTGTGGACCAACACTATACATTGAAGGGGAAGGGGGTAGCAATAAAGATAACACCATTAAACAGTTACACAACATAACAGACATAATATCGATAGCAGCGTCCCTAGCAACCACCTTGGTAACAATGACGCGATTTCCTGAAGTAATCTTCGTAATAACTAGCAAAATAAAGATCATGTACATCCACTGCACACATCATCTGAAATAACAACTCATATTTCTCGCATGAAATGACATCAAAAGGCATTTTAATGGTGTAGTGGAAAATTTTATTATTATCATCCTTATTATTATCCTTATTATATCTTTCATATGTTTAAACCAAATGCTTCTTATTTCCTCTTGTTGTGCTTTTACCATTATTATTCTATTATATTCTCTTATGAGTTTCCCAGTCTCTGCAAGGCCACAGCTGTTTCAGCAGACTGGGAGACTCATACACAGTCAGACACATCACGAACTTCCCTGCTCTGAGAACCGTTATGCTATCTACTCAAGGCCACTGGGTGTCTCATAACAATCTCCCCGTGTGAACAGGGGAGTTATAATATTCCCACTCTTTCCTTATATAATCTCTGCTTTTCATTGTCCTGCGCACTCTCGCGCAGACTATCTTATACTCTGTGCGACTTGTGACATTATTATATTATTATATCGTGTATTTGAAGCTTCAAATAAATAACCAAAAGACAGCTTTGCTTGATTCACCATTTATTTGTATTGTTCATTTGACTTGTACTCTCCAGCGCTGTGTTGGGTCCTAGATTTCCATAACAAATGGCGTTGTCGGCAGGATCTCTGTATGTTTGATCGGGGAAACCTCTGGACGCTGGTGGCTGCTAGCTCCGGGATCTTGGATCCTCCTCTACCCCGACATAAAACGTACGGGACGAGGGGACCAGCGCGAGGGGTGGAACCGATTGACTTCACGAGATCCAACGAACTCAAAGGGCTTTCAATACTCGGTGAGATGTGCAAAGTCTAAATTGTTTAAAGTTAAACGTAATTAAAACTCCATGACATCAGGAGAGGGACTGCTCGAAAACAGAGATATTTGGCATATCTAGCATCGACGGATGAAAAATAGTGTTTTGGTGACACGGAGTGTTTTGGTGACACTTTAATAGTGTTTTGGTGACACGGAGTGTTTTGGTGACACTTTAAAAGACTTTGCTATGGGGGCAAAGCAGGGGAGGGGGTATGTACAGCCTCCTGAGGGTCCGATAGTTGATGTCATGCGAGCAAAATATGGTGAAGAAAGTCTGTCTAAATTAAATATATGGATGGAAATGTTCGGATTTCCTAAGGGAGGTTCTTTGAGTAAATTAAAAATCAAAAACCTAAAAGGACACTCATAGAAAGTGTTTATAATACTGGGGAGTAAAAAAAAGGCAGTTGGCCTTGGGGATTAAATAAAATATTAAGGTTGAAAATGAATGTGAAGAAAAGAAATACATTATTTCCAAAAACATGTAAACCCCAGACATCTCTGTGTCCTTCCATTGCAGGCCTGAATGACCTCTCCTCGACTGGGTATCCCTTCCCTCCTCCGGCGTACAACCCTGGCAATCTGGTTGGAACACCTCAACCACCTCCACTACAAGCCCCAGCCATGCAGTCAGCGTCAACTCCAAGCTCGACAACAGCGGGATAAACAAACCCGATGCCCTAGGAGACCAAGCAGGTGTTTGGGAAACAAACCTCAGTAATGCCTTTCTCAACGGACTCACAGACACAGCGCAAGCTAAACAAAATGCTGGCCGCTCACAATACCGAGGGAGAGGCAGAGGAGGTTTTCAGAGGCAGAGGACAAGAAGCAAGACGTTCATTTGAAGAAAGATGTTTCCAAGTGTGGAAGTGTTGAACATTGGATTATGGGACTGCTCACAGAACACTGGAGTGGAGGCAGAGGGGGACAGCAAGGAAGGGGCCCAATCGAGCGAGATGGAAATTCAGCCAGCAGCATCAAACCAGGGAAGTGACACACACACACACACGCATCATACATGCTATTGAGAAATTAGAAGAATTAGAGGACATGTCTGTAATTAAAAAGGGTACATATTTGAAATATGACAGTGAATGTTTGCGTTAAGAAATGTCCCACACATTTTTGGTTGATTCTGGGGCTACACATTCTGTGGTAAAAAAGGGTAGATTTGCCTGAATGCAAATTTAGTGATAGATTTATTCATGTGCTGGGTTTATGAAAAGGAGAAGTTTCTGTACCACTTCAGAGTGGAGATAACGGTGTTGACAGTAATCCATTTCCCACATCAGTAAAAAACAGTTATTTTATCATCTGCCTGCCCAATACATTTACTGGGCAGAGATCTGGTTCTCCGGTTCGGCTTGGACCTCATTTTTCCACAAATGAGGGTCTTAAAGTCCGACAGCCATCTCCTACGATGGTTCAAAAAGTGTCATTTGATGATAAAGAACTGGTGAATGTGTATCAATGGGCTGCTGACATATCCTGATTTTCAGGAGTTGTTGCGTTTGACTGGTCAACGTGGTTTTCCACCTGCTGTGTGGAAACTTCTCATTTTGCATTGTACTACTAACGTGGTAAATGCTATGATGAGAGTTTTACTGTTAGAATGTGTGAATGATGAGCTTATATTTAAAAATGTATTGGAATTTGCTGGGTAGCACTATCTCTGTTAGACTCACACACACACAAGACACAACCAGCTGTGTCAAATCCCAGGGGCGGTCCACACATTTCACTAGCCAGGGGGCCCCACTGATAGATGGAGGGATTTGGGTCCAATCGTTAAAGATTGGGAGTCAGTCACTGATTGGGCACCTACACACACAGAATATGTCATGTACTCTATGTCACGTGACGTGTATCAAAGGAAAATGTGCACGAACGTAGCCGTTCTGCGCACATTGCTGTTGGTTGAGGATAAGGTAATTCTCATATCTCTGAGCTTCCTGCCGCGCTTTCAGATGTGCCATACTCACTCTGGGCAGCTCACAGATATGACGTAGGGTTAATGTCCACGTTCACGTACCGTACTCATTGAAACGTGAAGCTGTTGATGGCCAGTGTTTACCTCTCTGCTTAAACAAGGGGTCATTATTCCGTGTAACGATTCCAGTGTTTCCTGTCAAAAAGATCAGAGACAAACCTCCTGACGAGTGGAGATTTGTCCAGGATTTACGATGTAAATGCAGCTGTGCATGCACGCTCGTCCGGAATTCTTATCTGATTACTCCAAAAGTTCCAGCCTCTGCAACATATTTACTGCCATAGATGTCTCAAATGTTTTTTTTCCAGTGTTCCGGTACACAAAGACAGTACATTTTTGTTCACATTTGAATATAATGGTAAACCTTACACATTCACACGTTTGTGTTAAGGCTAAATGTTAAAAAAGTCACTAAGCAACAGATGATGTCATTCTTGCGTATGTGTTCATAACACACGGCTGTCGTTATGCTTGCTGTGATGTTACCTTAGTCCGTTCTCTGCTTGTAATTATGCCGTTACAAGCTTCAAAGTTGTATTTATCATCTGAATTTGCCGAAACAAGTTTAATATTCTGAAAGCCAATACTTTGAAGATGTATAAGTGAGGTGTCTTGAGTAGTCAAAATTACCTACAAATCATTGTACACACGTGTACATATTATTCTATTTTTATGCAGCTCTGTGTGATTTTGTAGCTACAATTCAGACTAATACACTACCAGAAGTGGAATAAGTACTCAGATATTGTAGTGAAATTAGAAGTACTCAGATATTGTATTTGAGTAAAGGAATAAGTACTCAGATCTTGTACTTGAGTAAAAGTAGAAATACCAGAGTGTTACAGTAACAGTCCTGCATTCAAAATGTTCTTCAAGTAAAAGTAGAAAAGTATTATCAGAATATAGTGAAAGTAAAGACAGTAAAAGTAGTCGTTGTGCAGATTGGTCCATTTCAGAATAATATATGTGATATGTTTTATAATGATTGATCATGAAAGTGTTCTCAAAGCTGGTGAAGGTGCAGCTAGTTTGAATGGCTTTGTATTCTGCAGGGTAGCTTGTGGATTCACTCCAGGTGGAACTAAAGTCTGATTTAACACTTGATTATATTTCACATCATTCATCCACATCTGTGAAGTAACTAAAGGTATTAATACATGAAGTGAAGGAAAAGTACACCATGTACCTATGACTTATGTTCACTTCCAACCTAAAAGGACCTAAAAAATAGTAATCAATAATGTATTGAAAAGTTATTTGCTGATTGGTTTTTATATCGGCTCAGCCAGGTTATATGGGAGGCCCAGTCTACGTACACTCTAACAACAAATGCCTTGGCTTAACAAAGAAAATCAAGGCAATAGGTTGCATCGATGGTTATTGAGTTAAGACAACTTCTATTGAAATGTTGTTAAAGCAACAAAGTTATTTGGGTTAGGGGAGAAGGCTTTTCCTCTGCAATCAGAGGTGTTTTCAATTACCACTCACTTAATAATTGGTAGCATAAACACACGTTTTTAAGTTGATTACTCCAAAAGTTCCAACTTGTTTTACCGTATGATTTAAATCTAATCTTAAATTGTATGTACTTAATTACCACATGTTGAACATGAACACATGTTTTTAAGTTGACAACTATTTATAAATTAAGTTGCTCCAAATAATATTGTATCAATAGGGTTTTTCTCTTAGCTTTTTCATGTTTTTGCCTTTAAAGAAAGAAATTAATTGATTCCACAACAAAAATATTAGGCAATTCATTTTTTTTGAACTGCAGGTGTTTATTTCAACACATGATGTTTCAAAAGGAGAGACTTCATTTAGTTTGAATATTGCCTGAAGACGGTTGACGTAATTTCCATTGTGTGCACACCTAGACCGGACTTAAAGACAGACAGGTTTTTATTGTTTGGACTTAAAAGACGTTCCTCTGACCAACGCTGACCTCATTTTGTATGTTGATGGGTCTGCCTCTCGCGACCAAGGGGGCACTAATTTATTTGTTTGTTTTTTTTGTTGTTTTTTTGTTGTTTTTTTTTTCTGTTGTTTCAGATTCTGCTGTACTCCGTTCTGGACCGCTTCCATGTCACCTCTCAGCACAGGCAGCAGAGCTCATCGCACTAACTGAAGCCTGCACGTTTGCAGAAGGCAAAACCGTGACTATTTACACTGACTCATGCTTTCGGGGTAGTACACATTTTGGGGCTATTTGGAAGTGTAGACAATTTCTGAAATCTGATGGCAAACCAGTACTTAACCATGTACTGGTTGCAGGCTTACTAGACGCCATTCTGCTCCCATCTGAGGTTGCAGTCTGTAAATGTGCCGCACACGCAAGCAGTACAGACCCAGTTTCCCTAGGAAATGCGTCTGCTGACTCAGCCGCAAAGGCAGCTGCCCTGATTCCTCTCGCACCTCACGCACACTCATTTGTTAAAATCCCTGTCTCCTCCTTTACTGACAAAATGTCATCACTAACTTCCATGCAGCAGCTAGCTACGCCAGTTGAGAAAGCTCAATGGAAGGCTGCTGGGGCTGTTTTTTGGGTTGGCCCAAATTCCAATCCATGTCTTCCCAGACATTTTTTTCCCTCATTTCGCTAAGTTGACACATGGGTGGGATCATGTGTCAAAAGGGGGGATGTTAGAGTCTATAAATCAGGAGTGGTTCACAAGGGGGTTCACAGTAACAGCTCAAAAGCACTGTGAAGCATGCTAATCTGCATCATGCAAAATTACAAACTAGCAAAATGCTGTGCAGACACAGGTCTGTCATGGACACAAGCTCTGCCCATTGTGCTGATGTACATGAGGATGCGGAAAAGAACACGGAGTCAACTCAGCCCATTTGAAATCCTATGCTAATCCAGATTGGACTCAAGGCTCCAGGATGTCCTCCTCCCTCCACAACTGTGTGTGAGGATGCTATGTTGTCATATTGTGTTAACCTATCATCCACTTTAGCGACTGCCACTGGTCCGCTTCACCGCCTTCAACCGGGCGACTTCGTGCTGGTCAAGGATTTCCGGAGAAAGAGCTGGAAATCCAATCGTTGGCAGGTCCCTACCAGGTGCTTCTCGTCACCCAGACAGCGGTCAAGGTCGCCGAGAGAGCTACATGGGTCCACGCCAGCCACTGCAAGGTCGTGGTCACAGGAAAGGAGAAACGATAGAAACAGATGACAACAAGTGACATGTCCAAGTCACCAACAGATGACAACAAGTGACATGTCCAAGTCACCAACAGATGACAACAAGTGATGTGTCCGAGTCACCAACAGATGACAACAAGTGACATGTCCAAGTCACCAACAGATGACAACAAGTGACATGTCCAAGTCACCAACAGATGACAACAAGTGACATGTCCAAGTCACCAACAGATGACAACAAGTGACATGTCCAAGTCACCAACAGATGACAACAAGTGACGTGTCCTAGTCACCACCAGCACCACACTTGCACTACATACACCAAAACACACTACACACAAGGTGTCACGAGCGAGTGCCAGCTGAGCGGTTCCATATGCTCTCTGGTTCCTCGTTTGTGTTATCAGTGTGCGAAGTCTGACGGTCCGTGTCACGAAATCGACCGAGAGAATACACTCACACACACCATGGAACATTTCCCCCTCGTGATGAGGGCTCGCCTGGAGAGACGACAACGCAACCGTGAGCAATGTGAATGCTACTGGAGAGCCTGGACAATCATAGAATGGTTCCTCTGCATACTTGCCATGATAGTTGTGTTAGGACTAGTCCTATATTTTATGTATCCATTTCAGCACACAGCATGTCAGCCAAAATCGAGGTATCTAAGAGGTACATGGGGAAAGCAGGGCGAACCACATTTATTTTATTTTGGTGTGTATGTATGTATCCGGCGCCGACCCGTGTGGCACATTTTACATAGACATCGCGCCCAAAACTCAGACCCGGAAAAACGTAAGCAACCTTTGACGCCACTGTTGACATCCATAGGTACATCTACATTTAATCTATACATAGGCGACCATAGCAACATTGATGTGGGTCAGACCAGTAATGGGATCACCGGTAACGTCTGGTGGCACACTCTGAGATCATTCTTGCAGGCCGCAGGACAAAATGGGTCATGTTATGCATGCACTCTTTTCCCCCAGGACTCATCAATGTCCGTGCCAGTTCGTCCGCGCTCTCTGACCCAGGTTGAACACCTCTGCGCGTTTATGGCTCTGACAAGGCCCATCAAGGGTGAAGACAGCGTAACCGAGTGGCGTTATGCTAGGCAGCTTCCCCCACCATGCAGCAATCGGTCTGACTCCTCTTTGCGTGCATCCACGCTTGACACCACATACGCAAAGTACCAACCCGTCAGCCATGTGCACCCCAGTCATTTGAGAGGGATGAAACACAACCTCTGCATCCAGAGAGTTTACCACAAAACGTCTTTACACCACCTTATTTTTCCTAGGCACTACTACTGGTTGTACTCGTATCCTACGGAACACATGCGGTGACGGTGCTTACAAAATCTCGTATTGTCACATATCTGGTGCCCCTGAGAGAATCCTTTCTAACGTAGCATTCCCTGATGTTAAACATATTTCCCTCCAACTGGCCTGGCCCAGTGATGCTGGGTTTAGCGCGCCACAAGATTACGTTTGGTTGTGCGGCAACAAGCTCTATCAAGTTCTGGCTCCCCTTGGATAGGGACATGCACTCTAGTGGATTTGAATCCAGCAGTCACTGTACTCACGTCCTTAATGCACACGACACATCATTACCCAGAGTTCCAACACCCCGACCACCACAAGGTAAAAAGAGATATGACGTCCGCTGGAGCTAAATTCATGGGTGGCCTGTTCCCATGGTGGGGTACAGTAAACAATGCCCATAAAATAGATACCTTACACGTCCGGCTAGAGAATCTGACTTATGAGACGACTCAAGGCTTCCAGGCTTTGACCCCATTCATAATAGCCTCTAGGAACATGCTCATGCAGCACCAATTCGCTCTTGACCTTTTGTTCGCCTCAAAGGGTGGCCTGTGTCATGTGATCGGTGACTCCTGTTGCACTTACATTCCCGACGCCACCAAGAACATCACTGACACCGTGCTGCATCTTAACAACCTGTTAGCTTTCGTTCAGTATACTACTATTCCATTACAAGACAATCCTTTGCGCCACAGTGAGATAGATCAGCTAGAATCAGAAGAGTCTGATTCCGATTTATCAATATAATCATGTGTGTATCTCCTCTTTTATGCTTACATTATATTGGAGTCTGTCCTCCACAAAAACAGCCAGTTTTCTATGATATATTTGTGATGTGTTTACTTAAACCAGCGATGGAGTGTATTCATTGATGTGTTATATCAGTCTATCCTATCATTTGTTTTTTCTATTGATCAAGTATGATCAAAAGGGGGGAATGTAGTGGAAATTTTATTATTATCATCCTTATTATTATCCTTATTATATCTTTCATATGTTTAAACCAAATGCTTCTTATTTCCTCTTGTTGTGCTTTTACCATTATTATTCTATTATATTCTCTTATGAGTTTCCCAGTCTCTGCAAGGCCACAGCTGTTTCAGCAGACTGGGAGACTCATACACAGTCAGACACATCACGAACTTCCCTGCTCTGAGAACCGTTATGCTATCTACTCAAGGCCACTGGGTGTCTCATAACAATCTCCCCGTGTGAACAGGGGAGTTATAATATTCCCACTCTTTCCTTATATAATCTCTGCTTTTTCATTGTCCTGCGCACTCTCGCGCAGACTATCTTATACTCTGTGCGACTTGTGACATTATTATATTATTATATCGTGTATTTGAAGCTTCAAATAAATAACCAAAAGACAGCTTTGCTTGATTCACCATTTATTTGTATTGTTCATTTGACTTGTACTCTCCAGCGCTGTGTTGGGTCCTAGATTTCCATAACAATGGCCAAACTAACTTTAAAACAGGCATTTTACACCGAGAATAAAACGAAGTTCGGCCATGTTTTTTTTCTGCAGGGAGAAATTTGAAGATCACGTGACGTCAAACAGAGGACATGGTGTAGTCCAAATGATAGCTGGGGATTCTGGGTAGTGTAGTGTCTTCTGCCATCCTTTACTCCGAAAAAAGATTTGTTTCTCCGAATCGAAGGGGAAAAATACAAAAGCATTGCACACAATTTAAACCAATCAATGTTGTGTAATTAACAAGGATAATCTGGTGTTTTTTAGTCGATGAGTAGTGCAGATATCACTGTAAAATCAATCGTCAGTAAGGGGAATACTTACTTCCGGGTGTACAATTCTCCGTTATCCAATGAGAATGGACGCTCTCATGGCCTTTAAGGGCAGTCGACACAAACGAATGCCGTGCTTCCATTAGCGTCCATAGAAGCATATGGACATCCCGGAAAGCTGAAAATGGACGCTAAGGGCCCCCCCCTTGCGTTGAAAATGGCTTTATATTTGTATAGCACCTATTACAAGAATTGTAGCCAAACTCGCTTCACAGCAGTTCAATAGACAGGATAACAGCAATGTAGAGGAGCAGCTACATTTCAAAACATATATCCACGAAGATTAATACATGAAGACTTGTGACTCGGACTTGACTTGGACTCTTCTTAAGTGACTCGGAATTGGACTCGGACTCGAACACAGGTAATGATGACTCGGACTCGGACTCGACTTGGACACTCCTTGGGTGACTCGGACTTGGACTCGGACTCGACTACGACTCTCCCTTGGTGACTCGGACTTGGACTCGGACTCGAAGAGTGGTGACTCGAGGGCAGTGTTGGGACTAACGCGTTACAAAGTAACGCGTTACTGTAACGCCGTTATTTTTTACAGTAACTAGTACTCTAACGCATTACTTTTTAAATTCAGTAACTCAGTTACCGTTACTACATGGTGCGTTACTCCGTTACTGCGTTAGTTTTTTTATATAGTCAACAGCCAGGTGAACAGAGATGAGAACTGTACTTAAGTACAGTACTTGAGTAAATGTACTTAAATACTTCCTGTGTCACATGCGGAGACGGGCTGTGGGCGTGTTTGTGTTGTTTACTAACAAGACTATCATGGCGGCGGCGGAGCTCAAGTCTAGTTTCTCCACCTGGAGATATTCTCACTATTTCACTTTTGTCGAGCACAAAGAAAAGAACATTTTAGTTAAATGTAAGTTGTGTCCTGGCGGGTCAAAGAGCCTATCTACTGCCCAAACCAGTCATTCAAATCTCTTAAAACATCTGCAAAAACAACATGCTGTGACGAAGCTAGTAGCTAAGACCACAGAGACTCAGCCGATGCCACTCCACCTCCACCTGCACCTAAGCAGCAGCGGCTGGATTTTAACCGAGGGACTGCTCGCCAGGGAAAAGTCGATAAAGCCATTGCACGGTATGTTGTAGAACACATGCAGGCTATTGCTACAGTGGAGTCACCCGCTTTCAGGGAGCTAGTTAGCATGATAGCATGTCCGGGCGGAACACGGCATATGGGACGGAAAACTTTTTCCAACTACCTGGAGAAAAAATATGTAAAGCCAGCTAATATCGATGCTATCCAGATTGCATATAATGCATGTCAAGTTGATCAACAGATTGTATTATTCTCCAATGCAATAACAGTACTGAAATGAAGGCTATAAGGGCATTCATATAATGGGAGCCCTTTTTTAAGTAACTAAAACGTTACTTTTCACAATAACGCATTACTTTTTGGTGTAAGTAATCAGTAAAGTAACTGAGTTACTTTTGAAATGAAGTAACTAGTAATGGTAACTAGTTACTGGTTTTCAGTAACTAGCACAACACTGCTCGAGGGTGACTTGGACTCGTGAATTGGTGACTTGACTACAACACTGACAGAAGGTCCAATTCAGCATGGATTTATAGAGAAACAGCACAGCAGCCGTAGGCTGGACCCTGAACCGAGCTGTCTACAAACTGAGACGGTCTGTTCTATGGAGGTGTTCTTGTTTACATCACCTGGCGCAGCTCGTGAGGTGGCCTAGCAACCCGCTAGCAATATGCACAGCTGCAATAAGCTACAAGATAATTAAACCGAAATCGAGCCAGAACCTTTTCTTTTTTGTTTTACCATTTATTGAAGTGATTGACATTTCAGGCTGAGAGGACAATGGTCAGTTAAATATGGTTGATTAAGCTTAAGCATATCCCTTTTACAGTGTTTTATTTAGTTAATTAAGGTGTATTGTAAATGTCTTGTTTCAGTGTTGGGTTATATTTAGCTTCAGCCTCTCATGTCATATCTGCTTCCAAAAAAACGACTTGTCAATAGTCCAAATGCCAAAGTCAAGGCTTATTCTGCAATCCACTGACTTCACAGTGATTATGTCCAATTCTTATCTAAAATGTATTGTGCTTTTCCTTAAACACACATTGCCAAACAATCTCTCAATAAGATTTCCATCAAAATAAGACACACAAACTGTAGTTCTCATTCATAACATTCCGTTCGATGTCTCACTATGGGATGCGCCTCATCGCGGAGCAAACAGAAGCATCAATCTCATTACGCCAATCCTGATTGGCTGGTGATCTTGACGTCAGCGTCAGGGGAAATCAGCCCCTATAAGTAGCTTGCACCACAACGCATGCGTCATTCAAACACCTCTTCTCGCTTCAGAGCACATCTCTACAGTAGCCGGGCAAGCTTCACTGTCCACAGACTGAACCCAAATACCCATTTCGGTCGACGGGCGCTCGCCGGCTACTCCTTCTGCTTCGCAGGAAGACGGTAGTACTAACGCCAGTTAGTATTAAAATCGACCTCGCCCTTCTCTTCCCCGGAAAGTAAGGTAGGTCCGATTTTCTTAAGCTAGCAGCACACCTGTTGCTAGCTCGCTCCCTCTCTACCGACAGTTTTTTTTTTTTCTCTCCTCCACGGAGGGGAAAAGGATTAAAAAGGAGCATACTGCCACACCAGTCAGTATTCTCCGGGAATAAAAGACCCACACTGTCCTTTTCTCCGGATTAAGGACAAGGTGGTTTTATCTTTTCTCCCGTCCCACCTGTCGAGAGCGGGCCCTCTCCACGCCACGAGGCGGCCAAGATGGAAGCCCCTCTCCCTCACACCAGAGGAGTCAGGGACTCGGTGGCTCGACTCTGCGGCTGCCGGTTGAAGATATCGGGCACAGACACACACCAGGTCTGTTCGTCCTGCCTCGGGCTGGAACACGCCCGAGGCGCTATCGACAACCCCGGCTCATGCGGACATTGTGTCCGCTTCACTGATGGTTAGCTAGACAAGCTAGCCTGTCGGAACAGGACCCCCCCATGTCCACGGACCCGCCGACCGGCAGTCAGGACACGGGGGCGTCCGCCACAGAGAATGAGCCCCTCTCCGTGTCGGTCTGGGGCTCACTATCTGCTATGGCTATAGACCCAGTGATGGCAAGACACGCGGGAACGGTTTCCCGCACTCCACCAAGCTGGGACTCCCGGTTAGACCTCACCATGGTCTCGCCGCGGAGGATGTCCTCGGGCCTGATTACGAGGAGGACGAAGAGGAGGACGCCCTGGCGTTCCTCCTGTCCGAATCGGATGAACAGGAAGAGGACACCTTCATGTCACCGGCTCAGGCGACAAAGCCTGAGGCAAGTGCTGTTCTCCCGGGCGATAGCACACCAGCTTCGCCCGGTCTGAGCATGGACCTGCAGGCCGTGTGTAAACGCGCTGCGGCCAGACTCAACGTCCCGTGGCCCGAAATGGCCAAGGAGACCTCCAGGTCCCGCTACGAGGGAAAACATCTTCCAATCCAATCCAATCCAACTTTATTTATATAGCACTTTAAAAACCTTCAGACCAAAGTGCTGTACACAACATAATATAAATACATTTAAAATACAAGATACAAACACAAAACAAACCAGAATAAACGTAATAATTAAAAAATAAATAACAGGCATATAATAAAAACAATAGACCACTGAAAGCAAATAAAAGCAACACTCTACTTGTTTCTGAATGCCAAGGAGAAGAGGTGGGTTTTCAGACGGGATTTAAAAACAGTCAGTGTGGGAGCCTGTCTGATGAGCAAGGGCAGGTCGTTCCACAGTTTAGGGGCGGCAGCAGAGAAAGCACGGTCCCCTCTGCGCTTAGACTTTGTTTTTGGCACCCTCAGGAGCAACTGATCAGCTGACCTGAGAGTGCGAGTGGGCGTGTAGCTGTGTAACAGCTCAGAGAGGTACGGCGGGGCCAGGCCATTCAGGGCTTTAAAAGTAAATAAAAGAGTTTTAAAATGAATCCTCAAATGAACGGGCAGCCAGTGGAGTGAAGATAAAATGGGGGAAATGTGCTCGTGTTTGCGTGTGCCAGTTAGTAGCCGTGCTGCTGCATTTTGCACCATCTGGAGGCGAGCAAGGGAGGATGCACTTATCCCCATATATAGTGCATTACAATAATCCAAGCGGGAGGTGACGAAGGCATGGATTACAGTTTCAAAGAGGTCACTATTTAAAAAAGGCTTTATTTTGGCTAGCTGCCTGAGGTGGAAGAAGCTGTTTTTAACAACTGCCTTGATCTGGCTGTCAAGCTTGAGTTCAGGGTCCATCTTTATCCCAAGATTTGTGATGGTAGGCCTGGTGGAGTGGCCCAGGGATCCTAGGTCTATAGGAGTGGTCCGAGGGGCACCAAAAACCATCACTTCGGTTTTGTCATCATTTAATTTTAAAAAGTTGCATGACATCCAGGACTTAATGTCTTCAAGGCAGTTTAACAGCGGTTTAATTGAATATGAGTCATTCTTTTTAAGTGGCACATATATTTGGCAATCGTCTGCATAACAATGGAAAGCGATACCGTGCTTCCTAAGAATGGACCCAAGAGGGAGCAAATACAGGGAGAACAACAGGGGGCCTAACACTGAGCCCTGTGGAACCCCACAAAGGAGAGGAGCAGACGAGGACTCAGAGTCCCCAAGGCTGACGCAGAAAGTCCTACCAGTCAGATACGACCTAAACCATTCGAGGGCTTTGCCCCTAATGCCCACCCACTGCTCCAAACGAGCTATCAGGATCTCATGGTCCACTGTATCAAAAGCGGCCGTTAGATCAAGGAGTAAAAGGATAATGCATTCACCCGAGTCTGTTGCTAAGAGGATATCATTAAAAACTCTTAAAAGAGCTGATTCCGTGCTGTGCAAGGTTTTAAAACCAGATTGGAAGACCTCGAGTACCTTGTGCTCTTCCAGAAAAGCGAGAAGTTGACTGTATACAATCTTCTCTAGGATTTTTGACATAAAAGGTAACTTGGAAATGGGCCTAAAGTTTGCAAGAACTGTGGGATCCAGACTAGGTTTCTTAATAAGTGGTTGAACAACGGCATGTTTCCAATTTTCCGGAACAACCCCTGTGAGCAGACTGCTGTTAAAAACGTCAAGAACAAAAGGTCCTATAGTGGGGAATACCTCTTTAAAAAATCGAGGAGGGACAGGGTCGATTGGAGAACCAGAGGGTTTTATTTTGGAGACAATCTCCTGCACAGAGGACAGAGTCATATGCTCAAAACGGTCAAAAACAGCAAAGCAGGGGGCAGAGACAGAGGTGTCTTTTGATGGAGCAGTGATTTGAGTCCTAGTTGAAGTGACTTTATTAATAAAAAATTGAAGAAAATGTTCACAGACTGCAGGGGAGGTCTCCACACAGGTAGTCTGAGGGGCATTAAGAGCTGAATCTATTGTCTGAAATAGTACACGAGGTTTGTGACAGTTTAAAAGAATGATGTCAGAGAAATGTTTTATTTTTGCCTCTTTTACAGTTTTCTGGTAGAGACGCCAACACTGCCTCAACATTTGAAAAGACACTTGTAGTTTGTCCTTATTCCATTTCTTTCAGCTCTACGGCATTCACGTCGGGCAGCACGAGTCGTGGCATTGAGCCAAGGCTCGGATTTAGTTTTGGGTCGCCTTGTTTTTAATGGAGCCACAGTGTCCATAGCAGCTTTACATGTGGAGTGAAACCATAAACTAAGCTCCTCCGTAGTGTTAGACATAGGCTCATGGATAACACCGTTTTCATGATTAAACACGGCCGAAAACTGACCAGCAGTGGAAGTGTTAATTATACGAGATAGCCGGGCAGCAGCGCGCGGTTTGACAGTAGTACAGGCAAGTGTAACATCAAATAAAACAGGCATATGATCTGAGAAAACAGCGTCACATATCTCCAAGTTAAGAACAGGCAAACCATATGATAAAACAATATCAAGTGTGTGTCCGCGTTCTTGCGTGGGGCCAGACACACACTGAGCAAGACTAAAAGAATCAACAAGGTTTAAAAAATCCTTTGCCATAGGTTTCTCAGGACAACACACATGAATATTAAAATCCCCAACAATAAGGACACGATCATATTGCGGCATCATTTCAGCCAGAAAGTCAGAGAAATCATTTATGAAGTCCTTATTGTATTTGGGAGGTCTATAGACCACCGCACACAGCACTGTGTGAGAGCGGCCGAGCTCGAACACGCTCAGTTCAAAGCTACAAGGAGAGAATGACAGCGATAGTTGCTAAAAAACACTCCTAAAGACTGTAGCTACTCCTCCGCCTCGGCCCGAAGTCCGTGGAGAGTTAAAATAGCAGCAATCTGGAGGTAAAAGTTCGGTAAAGGCGCTGGACTCACCAGTACCGAGCCATGTCTCAGTGACGAAGAGGAAATCCAGTCCTTTTGAAGTGAAGAACTCCTTAATGACAAAAGTCTTGTTTGTCAATGATCTGGCGTTTATGAGGCCAAACCTGGCAGGAACCAGTGGGTCCGCGGCGTTTGAGGTCCAGGGAGCCCGACAAAGAGACAGCAGGTTATTCAGATTCACCCCGCGCCTGCGGGGACGAGGGGAGCAGGGCCCGCGGCCAGGATGGAAAGCTTCATCCGGGCCGATGACAGGTACCAACCAGGCATCGACAGGGTCCAGATAGCGACAATGAAGAGACAGGCGAGGCACGGCGTGGTATTCAGTCCTTGAGATAGGACACGCTGAAAATGCCTTCATCCTCACCAGTCGACCACTGCGTTTTCCACGGTGGCGTTTACGGCGGGTAGTTGGAGCCGGGGTGCGGCACAGGTAAGCTGGTACTCCCAATAAGAACGGGTGGAGCGTTTTATGTCCACGATCCGAATTCACGGGATTTAATGCCAAAAAACGAAGATCCAGAAGTGTTTGGCAATCGTATACTAATAGAGAGTTGACATTTAGAGCAAAAAGTGACAAAAACAGCACAAACACACACAACACTCGCAGATACGGACGGCAGGCCACACACACTGGCGCCATCTTGGATCTTCCCCAAGCAGCGGGGAAAAAGAGACAACTCCTTCCAGTCTTCCCGGAGATGTTGGATGAGGTGTCTGTCTCGTGGAGAGACCGGCCCTTCAGCAACAAGGTCCCAATCCAGGGTGCCTCCTGCCTAGAATGTGACGGAATGGAGAAGCTCGGCCTGCTCTGCATGCCGCCCATGGAACCGCTGGTAGCGGCTCACCTTCTACCAAAGGTGGGCCCGTCACCAAGCAGGAACCCCACGCTGCCAGCAAAGTCGGACCGTTTTCAGTCAGCAATGACTGAAAAGGCCTACAAAGCGGCAGCGTTGTCCGCCAGGGCCCTGAATGTGTCCTCGCTGTTAACCGCCTACCAAGCGGAGCTCTGCGAGGACCTGTCGGGTAACCCGGGGGCAGCCACTCTGGACGAGATGGCAGCGGTCACGGACATTTGTCTCCGTGTCCAACGCTGCGCCGTCCAGGCCACGGGCAAGGCAATTGGGATCATGGTGGTGCAGGAAAGAGCGAGATGGCTCAACCTCACCACTCTCCCAGACCGGGAAAAGGAGGATGTGCTGGATATGCCCATCGTTCCCGAGGCAATTGTTGGCTCCGCTCTCGCCTCCATGCAAAGGAGGTGTGAGACGAAGAAGAGGGAGGACGAGGCACTCCACCTCTGCCTCCCTCGAAGGGTCCAGCCGCTGCTCTCGCAGCAGCAGTCCTCTGCCAAAGCTGCCTCGAACTCTGCTCGGATTAAAACACCGAAGACGCAGAGGTCGCAGCCCACCCCGAGTCCCCAGCCCAGACTGGAGACAAGGGCAAGTTGGCCGAGAAAATCTCCGGTTCCGGCTGCAGCTCAGGCTCAGCCAACCCAGAATTTCGGCCAACAGTCGAGGAAGAAGAAGCGAGCGGTGTGACAGCCCCTCCTTCTCCCCTCCGTGAATGTGTTCCTGCCGCCTCGAGAGATGCCTAAACACCATCCTCAAGTCCGCACAAACACATGTCACATGCTGATTGATTCCTCTGTCATAAAACATTTGCCGCTGACGCATCCAGGCTTCAGGCCGAGGGCGCAGCTCAAAAAAATGAAAAGAAAATCAATAAAACCAATAAACAGCCCGGCAATTCTTCCCCTTTTGAGAGCAGCTACGGCATCTCTCAAAAGGCGGATTATTGACGGGTCTGTGAAGGCACCACCGCCACGCGCATGCGCAGTGCCGGCTGGAGCCGTAAGCGTGACATCTCAGCTGGCTCTAAGGAGCATACAGCAGGAGATACTCACGACATCTGCCTGGGCTTCTCAAAACAGTTATACTTTATCTGTTTTCACAAGCCCAGAGAGAGTCAACCCATATTCTGGAGAGAGAGGCCCTCTCTCTCCTAGAAAGAAGGGTTTTATCTATAATGCCCGCCGAGCAGATTCAGATTACGCAGACAAATGTCCTCGTAAAGCACCTGCTCAACATGGGGCTCATAATAAAACTAAACCCCGCGCGCCACGGCGTGCGGAGAGTATTGGTTATTATGTAATGTGTAGTGGCACTACACCCGACTTTTCTAGTGCGGGACGCACCTACGGGTGCTGTCCTTTCACGGAAGGTGGTCACCACGGACGCATGTCAGACAGGCTGATAGGGTATTTACGAAGGTCGCCCGGTGAGAGGTATCTAGAGCAGAGACCTCCAGCGGGCGCACGTATATTACCCGGCGCTTTTAGCGGTGTTCCCCACCCTAAAACGTTTCCTGCCTTCTCTCAGAGGCCACCATGTCCTCGTGAGGACAGACAACACGATATTGTGTATGAACCGCCAAGGGAGGTTGCGTGGTCCCCAGTCACACACACTGGCACACAAACTGATCCCTTGGAGCGGCAGACGTCTCCTCTCTCTGAGAGCGACACAGGTACCGGGAGTGATGCACCTCGGGACAGAACTACTGTCCAGATGTGCACCACTCTATGCAGACTGGACTCCACATCCAAGGATCGTGAGTCCGCTGTGGGTGCGTTACGGCGGAGCCGCGTTAAATCTGTTCGCATAAAGAAAAAATGCTCAATGACAGCTGTTCTGGAAACAGTTTGTCTCCATCAGTGGCTCAAACTCACCCCCGGCCCCAGTCCACCACGGTGTACCCCAGGGCTCTGTGCTTGGCCCCCTCCTGTTCACCATTTACATGCTCCCCCTTGGCCAGATCATCCGACATCATGGACTCAATTTCCATTGCTACGCTGATGATACCCAATTGTATCTCAGCACCACTCCATCATCCCAGCTCCCCCCTCAGTCTCTCATCAACTGCCTACATGACATCAAAACATGGATGTCTTCCAACTATCTTAAGCTGAACAGCAACAAAACAGAGCTCATGGTTGTGGCACCCAAGGCCCTGCTGCAGAAGGTTGGTGAATTCGTCCTTGAGGTTGACGGCTGCTCCATCTCCCCATCTCCTGAAGCCCGCAACCTGGGTGTCATCCTTGACTCCACCCTTTCCTTCCATTCCCACGTAAAATCTGTGACCAAATCGGCCTTTTACCACCTAAGGAACATTGCCAGACTCCGACCGTCACTCTCGGAGTCGGTGACCGAAACCCTGGTGCATGCGTTTGTCACCACCCGCTTGGACTACTGCAATGGTGTCCTGTTCGGGGTTCCCAACAAAACCCTGGACAGGCTCCAGTATGTCCAAAACTGTGCTGCTAGGGTACTCACGCACACAAAGCCGTGGCAACACATCACTCCCACCCTCATCCACTTCCACTGGTTGCCAGTCAAGTCCCGCATCACCTACAAAGTCCTCCTCCTTACCTACAAGTCCCTCCATGCCCTTGCCCCCCAGTACCTATCGGACATCCTTCACCCACATGCCCCACCCCGGTACCTGCAGTCCTCAGACTCTGGCCTGCTTACCAACCCCCGCACCAAACTGCGAACCTTCGGGGACAGAGCCTTCAGTGTGGCAGCCCCCACCCTCTGGAACGCTCTCCCTGCGGAGATTCGCAACATCCCCACACTTGACGCCTTCAAAAGGGCCCTCAAGTCCCATCTGTTTGCCAAGGCTTTCGGCCCCTAATCGATCTGTTGTTTTGTCTGTCTGACTTTTGTTTTGTTATGTTTGTTTTTTTGCCCTACTACTTGTAAAGCGACCTTGGGTCCTTTGAAAGGCGCTATACAAATCAAAGCTATTATTATTATTATATTCTCTTTAATGCACGATTTAAACGCACTGTTAGGCGGGGACGCACTCGTACACGATTGACCTCCGGGTCCTCTGTACGCGTTCCCACCCCTGGCTCTGTTACCTCCAACTCTGGCCAGAGTGAAGGAGCAACGCCACACACTTACTCTGATGTTTCCGCCCTAGCCCGCAACGTACGGGCTGGCGGAGATATATCAGCTGTTGTGCGGGCAGCCATGGCAGCCCCCACCACGTAGGGACAGATTGTCTCAGGCGGGGGGGACGATCCTTCACCCACGCCCAGAGCGCGGGGCACTATGGGCCTGACCCGTGAGTGGTACAATCTGAATACAGTGGGACTCCCTCAGAAGGTGATAAACACTATTCAGAGTGCGAGAGCTTCCTCCACCAGGTCTCTTTACGACTGTAAGTGGAGGGTGTTTGAGGAGTGGTGCCTTCAAGAAGGGCACATCTCTTTTCAATGTCCTGTCGGGGTGATTTTATCATTTCTACAGGACTTGATCGATAAACACAGAGCTTTCTCCACGATCAAGGTGTACCTGGCTGCTATTGCTGCATGCCATGTGGGCTTTGAGGGTAAGACGGCTAGCCAACATCCTTTGGTTTGCCGTTTTATGAAGGGAGCTCGCAGGCTCCTCCCTGTCTCCAGGTCGCTGGTGCCCTTATGGGACCTGGCAGTGGTTTTAAATGGGCTCAAAATGACCCCATTTGAACCCCTGGAAGGAGCTGACATGAAACATCTGTCACTCAAGACAGTGCTGTTACTGGCCCTGGCATCCGCCAAGCGGGTCAGCGATATTCATGCACTGTCTGTACATCCCTCATGCACTCAGTTCGCCCCAGGGCAAACGAGAGTGTTGTTGAAACCCAACCCTACCTTTACACCAAAGGTGGTTGGTTTGTGTACCCCAATTGACATTGAGGCATTTCCTCCACCGCTGGTTTCCTCCGGGGAGCAGCAGCAGGATCTGTTGTGTCCAGTTCGGGCTTTACACACATATATGGACAGATCAAAAGAGCTTCGTCTTAATGACCAACTCTTCGTGTCCTGGGCTAACCCTCACAAGGGCAAGCCTGTTACTAAGCAACGGCTCTCCCACTGGATTGTGGAGGCAATTGCTTTGGCCTATACGAGTCAGAATTTGCAAGCACCTTCGGGTCTGCGGGCTCACTCGACTCGGGGCCTGGCTAGATCCTGGGCTTTGTTCAAGGGTGTTTCCATCCAAGACATCTGTGCAGTGGCGAGCTGGTCCTCGCCGCTCACTTTTGTCCGCTTTTACAGGCTAGACGTCTCCGCTCCAAGCGTGGCCCGAGCAATGCTGGGCACCTTGTTGAGTCGGGACTCTACCTGTTAAATTCTGGTTGATCGGTGATTTTCGAGATAAGCTCGTCTGGCAATACGGGAGCTACAATATCCCATAGTGAGACATCGAACGGAGTGTTATGAATGAGAACTATAGGTTACTTACGTAACCCCATTTCTCAGAGTAACATGAAGTGAGATGTCTCACCAGACGGCCCTCCTTGCTATGGTGAAGCGAGAAGAGGTGCTTATTTTGAATGACGCATGCGTTGTGGTGCAAGCTACTTATAGGGGGTGATTTCCCCTGACGCTGACGTCAAGATCACCAGCCAATCAGGATTGGCGTAATGAGATTGATGCTTCTGTTTGCTCCGCGATGAGGCGCATCCCATAGTGAGACATCTCACTTCATGTTACTCTGAGGTACTGGGGTTATGTAAGTAACCTATAGCTTTTACCAGTTAACCTCTGCATAGATACGGGCAATCTGAGAAGTCTTGTCAACTACAAACATTGACATTAGTTGAAAGACCACTGGTTTGGTCAAAATTAGATTAAGTACCTGATAAGAGAGACCCCCATAAACCTTAGTCCCACATTCCTTTGATGTGGCACCTGTCACTCTGACATCTCTGACCTTTGACCCTCTTATCTTTTATGACTTGTTTGTTTATTGTTTTATTGTCCCCTCATAAAGGATGTTGCTCAATAGTGTGGTGATAAGACTTTATTGCCCCGTTGATGTGAAACCTGTCATAGTGTCCTTGGTAGGTCATTATAGTCAACGATGAAACCATTATAGTCCATGATAATAGTTTGACTTGTTTAGCTGTTTATCGTTTTATTGCCCTCCTCATAAAAGACGTTTCTCAATAGGGGGTGATAAGACTATTGCCCCTTTGATGTGACACCTGTTGTAGTATCCCCCTAGTAAGCCATTATAGTCAATGATGATAGTATGACTTATTTTGGTCACCTGTTGTGGTTGTAATGACCTCTATAAGGGTGTTGCTCAATAGGGGGTGATAAGACTATTGCCCCTTTGATGTGACACCTGTTGTAGTATCCCCCTAGTAAGCCATTATAGTCAATGATGATAGTATGACTTGTTTAGGTCACCTGTTGTGGTTGTAATGCCCTCTATAAGGTAATATTCTTTAATAGTGGGTTAATATTACTTATTTACTCTTTTGTGGTAATATAAGGTGACATAGTATGTCTTTTGAAGTTGTATAGTTAGGCAATAATACTTTGACGTTGTTTGTGTTAATATGGGGTTCAAAGGGTAATCTTTGCTAGTTTATTTAAAACAAATTGTTTCCCTTCTCCCCCTTTTTTTTCTTCCTCCACCCATGCTGTCCCTCCCACCCTGCTGCACCTATGTGAGAGCCTTAAACCCTCACACACCCCCCTCACACTACCCCCTCCCACCCTGCTGCACCTATGAACACTGAGGGCGGGGCTTTGAGTTTTTACCTGCAACTATGTCTCTGAAAGGTGTCCACAGTGTTGTTTTTATAAGAAATAAGTCATCTTTCCAGATAATCTAGTTCCTTTCTCGCAGTAAGGATAAGAATAATTGACAGAGAGGCTGTAAAAATCCCCATACTAGCGAAAGCCCTTTACTTAAATGTAACAACTCACCCTATACTCTTAACAAACGTTTTTGAGATAACAGGGTCTCCACTATTAGACCTCAGGGTTGCTCACACACAAGGCTAGTGCTTGTTTTAAGTTTAGCTTAGAAAATATATTACTTTACAATAGCATCTAAAGCAGGCAGCTATAGGGGCTAGAGGAAGTATTTTCTCTCTATAAAACTGATAAGATTATATTCTGTAGCAATGAAGTGTAAAGTGAAGGTTCCCCTTAAAAACTCCAATTAGACAGACAGAGGAAGAATCTATTTCGTGCAGACCTGAACATGACAGATAACGGTAAGGAGGGGGGTTAATTTATTTACAAGTCCCAGTTTACTCCTTTACTCTTATCAATGTTTTTGAGATAACTATGAGGGGCCATGTACGCCAAAATTCAAACTAACCTCGTGCGCACACTACTGAAAACATCTGGCCTTGCACACACACTACTGAAATACTCTCACATTCACTACTGAACACCTCACACACACACACAAAACTGAAAGTTAAACCTCACACACATACTACTGAAAATTAACCTCACACACACGCAACTGCAAATGAACCTCACACACACTATTGAAATCTTCTTACATTCACTACTGAACACCTCACACACACACACACACACACACACACACACACACACACACACACACACACACACACACACAGAAGGTCCAATTCAGCATGGATTTATAGAGAAACAGCACCCCAGCCGTAGGCTGGACCCTGAACCGAGCAGTCTACAAACTGAGACGGTCTGTTCTATGGAGGTGTTCTTGTTTACATCACCTGGCGCAGCTCGTGAGGTGGCCTAGCAACCCGCTAGCAACATGCACAGCTGCAATAAGCTAACAATAATTAAACCGAAATCGAGCCAGAACCTTTTCTTTTTTGTTTTACCATTTATTGAAGTGATTGACATTTCAGGCTGAGAGTACAATGGCCAGTTAAATATGTTTGATTAAGCTTAAGCATATCACTTTTACACTGTTTTAATCTTTGCTAGTTTATTTAAAACAAATCGTTTCCCTTCTCCCCCTTTTTTTTTCTTCCTCCACCCATGCTGTCCCTCCCACCCTGCTGCACCTATGTCTGAGCCCTAAACCCTCACACACCTCCTCCCACACCCTCATCCCACCCTGCTGCACCTATGAACACTGAGGGGGGGGGCTTTGAGTTTTTACCTGCAACTATGGCCCATTCCCAAACCGCCCACTACACCCTACTATGAGGGGCCGTGTAGGCCAAAATTCAAACTCACCTCGCACACACACTACTGAAAACATCTGGTCTTGCACACACACTACTGAAATACTCTCACGTTCACTACTGATCACCTCACACATACACACTACTGAACACATCTGGCCTTCCACACACACTACTGAAATACTCTCACATTCACTACTGAACACCTCACACACACACTACTGAAAATTAAGCCTCACACACACACTACTGAAAACATCTGGCCTTGCACACACACTACTGAAATCCTCTCACATTCACTACTGAATACCTCACACACACACTACTGAAAATTAAGCCTCACACACACACTACTGAAATCATCTCACATTCACTACTGAACACCTCACACACACACTACTGAAAACATCTGGCCTTTGCAGCATCTGATATTTAAGAAGTGTGTTACATTTGAAATGGCAGAAAGTCTTGTTGCAATTTCCAGATATTAAAAGAGGTCCTTTGAGTTCCTCTGGTAATTATCAATAGTAGCAGTTAAGTGAATACTGTTCAAACAATACCTGTGTTTGTGTTTTATATTGATTTCTCTGTTTTATCCTTTCATAAATGTGAGGACTAAAATGGCTATAAACAAGAACTGTTTAGAGTAAACAGGGTTGTATTACTCTGTGGGGGAGGTGGAGCAAGACCCCACTGTGGTCTCTGGAATGTGGGGGATGTGTGTATGTGTGGAGGCTGCAGAAATAGGAGACAGTGAATGTCAGAGGTGTTTGTTTGAGATGACCGGAAAAGACGACCAGTTAAACTCCACCCCTTCCTGTTTCTGTTGGTATGAAAGGCTATTCAGCCTTTTGTTCTGTCTCTCTCTTCTGACGCCGCCGGACCGGAATGTCGTGGCGGCCTGTGAACAGGGGCCAGGAGTAGGCCTACTCCTGACATTACGCATATGATATGATATGGTTTTGTATGGTAATGTATTGATTGTATTGCATTGTTATATTACCATTAAAATAGATTATTGTTAAACGGTTAATTGTATGCTCTGGATTCCTTCCTGTATGATAACCAGCTTGTTAGGGACGCGCAGAGATTTGGAATGCGGACTAGTATCCCTACAAATCTCTAAAAATGGTGACCCGACGTGCCTGATAAACAGAGCTGTGGAAGAATCCGGACGACCGGAATGGGTCGGGAACAAACACTTTTAGACATCTCAGACAATCAGCAGGGCCCTGCAACTACAAATAAGGTAAAACTTTAGGATTGTCTGTAGGCGTTTCACAGTGTTTTTGAAGTTTAAATGGAATATACAATGCATATTTTACTATGTTAGGAAAGTTATATAAACACGTGAACGTTGATCGCAAGGTAGACAGAAAGTCCGGCGTAACGAAAATAGAGCAGTTTGGCGTGGACCTCAGGTATACTTATTCCTGAGTGGCGTGGAAACGGTGCAGTTTGTGGGTTGCGAGGTTATATTCCTGCACGACAAAACCTGGAAACTCGATATTTTAGATCGGGTCGCCGTTTAAAACTGGGGTTAAATATCAGACTAAGGCTAAAAGCTAAGTGGCAGCGGTTGTTATATGTTGAATCGAGGGGAAAGAGAACGCAAACCTCACCGAAATTGTGACGGGACCGGCTCTCGTTTCCCTTTGTCTGTAAACTTAATTTGAAAAGCTAACGTGTGATAAAGGGCTCGCTAAGACCTGGGTTCATCATTCGCGGTCTTGCTTGTCTGTTGAAATACACATCACATTATCAAGCTGGACAAACTGTACGGGGAATAAATCTGTGTGATTTTTACCTAAAAAACCTGTGTGAGCGATTGTCTGTGGAACTCAGACAATGCACTCAGAAGAGTGAAGCTCATTTGTGCTCTGCTGCTGCCATCTAGTGGCTGAAAGGGGGGGGAAGCACGTTAACAACGACAATAGCCCAGTATATTAATACAAGTGAACACATATTAATTAAGTCAGATAAATAAAAGCGAAGTGAATATGGAACGTCAGAATGGTTAAGACAATTCTGAAATTCCAGGGAGTTACCGGGAGCAATGGGAACAGATTAAGAGATTGATTTGAAGTGGAATCAAACAGGGGCTAAAGAAAAGGCTTGTACATTTAAATAAATAAGAAACATTGCATTGTGAATTTCATACTATTCGTCATTAACTGATCATTTTACTACACATAGAAAGATGAGAATTTGTTAAACATTAGATAACGAACTCACTGTGAGAAATATATATTGTAATGTTATTTAGGAGTTGTATTGATCTGTTTCTTGATTGTTCTGTCTGTTGGTTGTCATTGTTGATTAGTAAAGACCTTGTTTTATGTTGGTAAATGTAATGGTAAACAAGAGCAAGCTATTCATCACAATTGTATTTTTAGGTTATGAATAAAACAAAAAGTAGTAGCCTAAGTGATAAGCAGAAGGGTTTTTGAACGCTTGTCAGTCAGAAGGAATCTATTAATGTTTATATGACAGGGGTGCTTATGCCCGCTTCGGTTTTCAATGTCCGCCATCACGTTAAAACAGAGGATTGGTGGCATTTTCAGTTCATTGCTTGCTTCCACACGCCTTCCCCCTCCTTGTCTCTTTCATGACTTTAGTTAATGCATTAGAACGATTGTTAACTTGCCGTGTTTCTAGAAGTCGAACTCACTGTTCCGGAACGGCCTTTCACAATAAAAGCCAAAGGCCGCTGTTCGCCAGAGATGCCTTCACAATAAAACAGTAATTAGCTTAACAATATATTTAACTTATATTACGTCCTTAAATATTGATTTCAATTCATTACAGTTTTCAAATACGGCGCGGATTGAATACAGTTATTTGTGTATTCTGTAACCTCACCATGCTTGTAACACAACTTAGATAAACAATTTGAAAATGAATAGAATTAACCAAGTAGATAGAATAAGCAAGTGGTAAAGGGGGTTTCCTGTTTGGCTCATTTGGTTTAGAACTGAAGTAAGGAAGAATAGTGTTTTATGAGAACTGTCATTCCTCATGGTTTCTAAAGATAAATCATCAGTTTGTATGGACTTTGATGTAGAGATAGGATCATTTTGGTTTCAAATTAAAGAAGATTTTAAAGATGAAGTAAGCAGGACTTCAACTAGACAAAAGAGATTTTACAATGTGGTTTTACTACTTTTAATGGAGTAAAGAATCTGGGTAGACTACTGCCATTGATTTGTTTTAACATTCACATGTTTCAGCATTCCTGACCATATAGACACTCAGCCGTTTTATTTTGTAACCCGTTGGGAGAGAGATTTAAATTGAGTTTTTCTCAGTAGCTGAATGTGATTACAGCAGCATTGGATAGTTCTGCACCACCTTTTGGGTTCTCTGAATCAGTGTGTTGGTGAAGAGTTGCTCACTGCGAACAGAAGAAGTGTGCAAAGAATGCATCTCTGAGGAGATATTGACATTATGCTTGTGCCTCGTTGTCAAGGCAACAGTGGTGTGAAGAGGTACTGCGGTTTTGGGGGATTTCTGCCGTACAGAGGACAACGTGTGTCTGCCAAGTGATTCCTTCCCTCATCTCAAAGCCAGGGAGAGTTTCCTTGGAGCCCACTGACCAGGGCCGGTCCTAGCTTTTTTGGGGACCCTGCCACTGACTACAGCTGCATCACTGACTGTGCTCATTATGACAAGATCTTGAGACATGCTTGTCTCAGATTGTTCTGGAGGAATGATGCAATGATTTTACAGCATAATTGTGCAAGAGTTTCCCAGTTGGTGGTGTAGAAACCTTAATGCTTAGTGTTTAGATAGGAGGCTGCTTGTTTATATGATGGTCTGGAATGCTGAAAAGATTAAAGTTTAATATTCTTGGTTAGCAAACAAGACATCTGATTATTATGTCACACATAATAATCTTGTTATAGAAACTAGCTATGGGTAAAACGTGTGGTTGTTATACCATTGTTATCATGAACAAAAGATAAATAAGGAAATAGTATCTGCTTAAAGATGAATGGATTTCATATCCTAGAGGGGATTAGTTATTGTGAATACTTCACAAGGTATCTACTAATGTATTGTAAAGAACTTGAATTGACTTGATAAATAAGTGAAGATAAGAAGATGTATTGACCATAAATTAGTCAATTGGTAAATAAAAAATAGCGGAAAAGAGGAGAACTATTAAAGTGAAGTGAAAAATCATTCTAAAACACACTGATAGGAAAGGGGGGGGGCATGAAGGAAGTATGCACTAGACTTTTTATTCATGTGTGAATTTGGTAGTGTTTTAATTTGTTACAGTATTGATCAGTTCAAAGGGAGAGTTTTAGTAACAGCTCTATAAGATCAGACAAATATTTATTTATATAGGTCATGTTGAAGGGAAAGCTGGTTCTAAACTAAATATAGTATTTCAATTTGAGGTACTGGTTTCACCATTGTGGCATAGTTATTACCATAGGAGGGCTTTCGGATGGACATACGAAAGGACTTCTGTTTTTAAATCCTTGATGAAATAGGGAGTAATTGTTGCATGTTCGGACACCCAGGGTTCCACGCACTGTTAAAGAGGGTAACATTGTTCTTTAAGTGCACCAGAATTGAAGATAAATTAATAGAATGAGTTATGGAATACATAGCAGAGCTTTACAGATCCTAGTAATGTTTTGACACAAGATAATAGTGATGTACACAAGTTTCTGAAATAGATCTATTAGTCATTTTAATACTAATTAGGTGTAAATGAATTGCAGTAGTAGTAGTAGTACTCTAAGGAAGTGACATTTTTTTGGCTAGACACTTTTCAGGGAATGTGGGAAACGGCAATGAGGGGTTGGAGATATCTTGAACATTATAGTTGTAATTGTGAATTAATAAATGATGGCGCTCCATATATACAGATTTTTATAGACGGAGGATGCTGGCCTGTGCTGGAACATCTCTGCAGAGCACGACACATGGCCAAAAAGACTGAGACCAACTGACCTTTGACCCTGACCGACAGGGTAACTTGGGAAGGCACTGTCAATGACTGACTCTGAGGTGTACCTGACCAAACCTGACTTTACAACCTGACAGTGTGAGTGTGAGTGAGTGTATGTCTGCATCTGATCAGTGCAACTGCATGATTTAAAACAATGACTAATCAAGCATGTTTTGGACTAACACATTATTTTTGTGTAATAATGTGTGAAATGAGAGGTTTCCTAACATTGCACAAAAGGGGAAACCGTTTCTAATCTGCTTGATGATATTTCACTCCCACAGGAGGTGGCAGTTTGCAGAATGTGAAACTCAAACTAAAACATGAAGATTCTGTTTCTTTTAGGACTGAAAGATGGAGAGAAACACTTCATTTCACTGAAGTGTTTACTGTGGAAATGATGGATGTACATTTGGGAAAAATGTTTGGTATTGTCTTATAATCCATTATGACCTGAAGGTTTTCTTCCCATACAGGATTTTGTTTACACATGAGATAATGTGTAAAAAAGGGGGAGTGTAAACTTCACAATGTACATTTTTCATTTAGGGACTGAAAGGAACCGGCTGCTCAAACTCGATTGTTCAATCTGATCATTGATTGACAGTTTTAGAATTGACCTGCTCCATATCTGGGGATAACATACTGTTTGATGAATGTTGACATGTCTCTAATATTGATTGAGTTATAGCAGGTAACACAGATAAAGAATCAGTGGCCAAGGGGCTGCCAGAGAGATGTAAGTCCAGAATGGAATACTGAAGAAGCTGACCTGTGAGTAATGTGTCAACTAATGTTTCAACAGGTATTAAAGTAACTGAGGTTTGAAATGTAGAAAGAACATATTTACAGTTAAAGTTAAAACATAGTAATGTAATGAGACGCAATGTAATTTAGACAACATCATGTAACTAGCCTGGTAAAGAAGTAAAAGCCATAGACTTTATTGTTTAGGTCATTATGGGGATATACATTTCATCTACATTTATAATAGAAAGACATTTGAGGACAGTTTGTTGGAATTCTGTATTCATTTTTTCAGCGGGATAATATCTAAGCACTGACGGGTAGAAGCAGTATCACCAGGATGTTATGAACCGAGATACAGGACGCAGGACCCAAAAGCAGGATTCGGAGACAGATGTCCAAAAATAGAATGTTCTTTAATCACAAATGAAATCGTACTTTCACAAAAAATAGATAAAAAGCCAAAACAAAGTTGTACAGCAACACAAAAACTCACTTGACTAAAGGTCTAAATCCCAAGGTAGGTATCAGGAGTCAAAAGGCCTGGGTGCTCACGACATGAAACATAACGAACTGACAAAGGAACAGAGAAACACCAGGGCTATATATATATATATATATATATATATATATATATATATATAGGTGAGGGGGATGGGCACAGGTGAAAACAATCAGGGCAGGGCCAAGCAATCTCACTGGCGGGAAACACACAAAGACAGGAACTGTGGGATCTGAAATGACAGGAAAGATTACTTTCAAAATAAAAACATAACTAAACCTAACATATCTGTCGAGTCACAACATTACCCCCCCTCTAGGGACGTCTCCTGACGGCCCAGGCAGATTAGGATGTTGCCTGTCGAAATCCCTGATCAACTCCTGATCCACAACGTAGCGAGACGGGATCCACATCCTATTCTCTGCTCCATAGCCTTTCCAGTCAACGAGGAACTGCCTGCCACGTCCCCTTCTCCGGACTGCCAGCAGTTTCTTTACTGTATAAACAAGGCCACCATCAACCATTCTGGGGGGTGGCGGAGGTTTAGTTGCGGGCACCAAACTGCTTTCCTTGACAGGCTTGATCTTCCCAACGTGGAATGTAGGGTGGACCCGCAGGGATCTGGGGAGTCGCAGGCGCACAGACACAGGGTTCACGATCTTCGTTATTGGAAAGGGACCAACAAACCTGGGGGCTAATTTTCTTGAAGCGACATGGAGGGGTAGATCTTTCGTGGACAACCACACCTTCTGCCCAGGCTGGTACACTGGAGCTGGCCGGCGGTGTCGGTCAGCCCCCCTTTTCATTGAAGAAGAACTCCTTAGAAGGGTTCGACGGGCAGCCGCCCAGATGCGATGGCAACGTCTGACCAGGGCATGTGCAGACGGGACCAAGACCTCCTTTTCAGTCTCAGCAAACACGGGTGGTTGGTAGCCAAAGACGCACTGGAAGGGAGTCATACCAGTGGCAGAGGTAGGAAGAGAATTGTGGGCGTATTCCACCTAGGTTAGATGCTTGCTCCATGATGAGGGATTCTGAGCCCCCAAGCACCTCAGACATGTCTCCAACACTTAATCTCTCCGTTTGTCCGTTGGACTGGGGGTGATACCCAGAGGAGAGGCTAGCGGTGGCTCCAATGAGACTGCAGAACTCCTTCCAGAACTTGGAAACAAACTGTGGGCCCCGGTCTGACACAATATCCCTGGGAAATCCATGTATCCGGAACACATTGACCATCATAATTTCCGCCGTTTCCTTGGCCGAGGGTAGCTTGGTCAATGGAATAAAATGAGTCATTTTCGAAAAACGATCTACCACTGTTAGTACAGTGGTCTTACCTTGAGACACCGGGAGTCCAGTAACAAAGTCCATGGATATGTCAGACCAGGGCCGTTGGGGAATGGGCAACGGCTGCAGCAACCCAGCCCGAGGCATGGAAGAGGTTTTGCTGCAAGCACAAACAGGACAGGCATTCACATATTCACCAACATCTTTAGCCATGGACGGCCACCAGAAACGCTGCTTAAGTGCGAACATGGTTCCTCTAATCCCAGGATGACAAGTGAGCAAGGACGTGTGAGCCCAGTGAATGATCTTGGAGCGTAAGGGCACTGTAACAAACAGCCTATTAGGCGGACACTCACTAGGTGCTGGACTCTCAACATTTGCTTGCTGCACCTCTTTTTCTATCTGCCAAGTTACCGCTCCTACCACACGGTTCAGTGGTAGGATGGGTTCTGGTTCCTTGGCAGCAGGCTCAGGGTCAAACAGACGGGACAAGGCATCTGGCTTGGTGTTCTGGGAGCCAGGTCTAAATGACAAGGTAAAATCAAAACGACTGAAAAAAAGTGTCCATCTAGCCTGGCGTGAATTCAGTCTCTTAGCCTTTTTCATGTATTCGAGGTTCTTATGGTCTGTCCATACCAGGAACGGCTGAGCGGCCCCCTCTAGCCAATGTCTCCACTCCTCCAAGGCTTGTTTCACTGCCAGTAGTTCACGATTTCCCACGTCGTAGTTCCTTTCCGCTGAGGACAACTTACGGGAGAGAAAAGCACAGGGATGGAGCTTATTATCCTTTGCAGCCCGCTGAGAGAGAACTGCCCCCACACCGAGGTTAGAGGCATCCACCTCTACCACGAACTGTCGAAGTGGATCTGGGATGGTGAGGATGGGAGCAGAGGTGAACATCTCCTTTAGAGCTTGAAAAGCATTAGCAGCTTTGGAGTTCCATTCAAACGGGACATGAGGAGAGGTAAGTACATGTAGCGGGGAAGCAATAGAACTGAAATTTCTGATGAAACGTCTATAAAAATTTGCAAACCCCAGAAACTGCTGTAGTTTTTTCCTGTTGACAGGAACTGGCCACTCGGCCACGGCACTGACCTTGGCAGGGTCCATCTTTAGTTGACCGGGGGCAATGATGAAACCCAGGAACGATGTGGTTTGGACATGGAACTCGCACTTCTCTGCTTTAACATAAAGTTGGTTCTGTAGCAGGCGGTCGAGGACTTGACGGACATGCTGCTGGTGGGTTATGTTGTCAGGAGAAAAAATCAAAATGTCATCAAGATATACAAACACAAACTTATTCAGGAAGTCCCCCAACACCTCATTTATGAGGGCCTGAAATACTGCCGGTGCGTTTGTCAAGCCAAAAGGCATCACTAGGTACTCATAGTGTCCACTAGGTGTGTTAAATCCAGTCTTCCATTCGTCCCCCTCCCTGATTCTCACCAAATGATAAGCATTCCTTAAATCCAGTTTGGTGAAAATGTTGGCGTCTTGCAAAAGTTCAAAGGCGGAGGAGATGAGTGGGAGAGGGTACCTGTTTTTGATGGTGATTGCGTTCAGAGGGCTGTAGTCTATACAGGGCCGGAGTGATCCATCTTTTTTGTCTACGAAAAAGAAGCCCGCTCCCGCCGGTGACGAGGAAGGGCGAATGAGTCCGGCCTGCAAGGAGGTCTCAATATAATTGTTCATGGCCTCCCTTTCGGGTCCGGAAAGAGAGTAGAGGCGACCCTTTGGAATTGGGGAGCCAGGTACCAAGTTTATTGCACAGTCATTAGGCCTATGTGGTGGCAGGGCAGTGGCTCGGGCTTTACTAAAAACCTCCTTTAGGTCCCAATAGCAACTGGGCACCTTGGACTTGTCAGGGAAATCTTGCTCCTGTACTTGGATAGCCTCAGTCATTTCTGTACATGCAATCCTTCTTGCATGGGGAGTGTTGTCATCAGTCTTATTGTCTCTCAAACAGAAATGCTTGCAGTCCTCTCCCCATCCCTTAACTCTCCCAGATCTCCAGTCTATGTGTGGGTTGTGCTTGACTAACCATGGGTAACCAAGAATAAGTGGATGCTGAGCAGAGTCAAATAAATGGAAAGTCATGTGTTCAGTATGTGTTGCATTTACGGTTACTTCAATGGGCATAGTACAGTGGGTAACGGTAAACAATAACCGACCATCCAGAGCAGAGGCCTTTAACGGTTGCGTCAAAGGAATTACCCCACAGTTCCACTTCTTGGCCAACCCCCAATCCATTAAACTTTCATCCGCACCAGAGTCTATGAGAACCCCCTGAGTTAAAACATGTCTGTCTATTTTTACTTGTACCTGTGTCAAGGTACGAGGAGGGAATCCAGATGACAGTCGGCTCACCAGGGTCCTCCTCGTCCCTGATGAGCCCGATCTTTTGCTGTACATGAAGCCAGGAGGTGCCCCTGCTCCCCACAGTAAAAACACCTGCCCTCCTGAATGCGCCGAAGACGTTCTTCCGGAGTCAACTTAGCCCGACCCAACTGCATGGGCTCCTCTGAAACACTAGGGAGCACTCTTCTCTCAGGAGGAGTATCGGTAGGAGGTCTCCAGGCGGGACGATGGCTTGGTGTGTCCCCTTGGTGTCGAGGCAGACGTGCCACACTCTTGAACCTTTCTTTTTGTCTTTCGGCCAGTCTATTGTCTATTCGAACTGCCAGTGCAATGACAGAATCCAAGTCTTCTGGGAGGTCCAAAGGTATTAACTGGTCTTTAATGGAATCCGAAAGACCAGACAAAAAGGCGTCGAGCAGTGCTGCAGAATTCCAGCCACTATCTGCTGCAAGGGTCCTGAACTCAATGGCATAGTCCGATACTCTGCGCTGACTCTGCTTAATCTGCATCAGTGCTCTGGCTGCCTCCCTTCCAGGAGCCGTGCGATTAAACACCTTGTTGAGAGTGTCTGTAAATACATCCAGCGAATTACAGGTAGATGAATCTCTTGCCCATTCGGACGTAGCCCAGGCTGCTGCTCTCCCCGTTAAGTGGCTCACCATGAAGGCCACTTTGGAGTGATCAGTGGGGAATGCAGCAGGGTTATATTTATAATGGAGATCACAATGAACAATGAAAGGGCGGCAGTCACCGGAATCTCCGGAGAATCGCTCTGGAGATGCCAGACGAGGCGGTGGAGCATGGAGTGGCACATGGTCAGCTGGAACAATAGGTGTGTGAGCAACAGCAGGGTGCTGAGGGGATGAACCAGCTTCCAGGTGAGCGAGGACACGGTGCAGCTGTTCAGCAAGGTGATTCACCTGAGTATTGACTGAGGCTTGAAAGTTTTCCTGACGGCCGGTCAGTTCCCTCACCCCCAGGTTGATTGCGCCCAGCTGCTCCTCATGCTGGTGTAGTCTTGTTCCTTGAGCTCGCAGAGCTATCTTCACTGTCTCTGAATCCGCTGGGTCCATATTTTGGTCAGTTCGTACTGTTATGAACCGAGATACAGGACGCAGGACCCAAAAGCAGGATTCGGAGACAGATGTCCAAAAATAGAATGTTCTTTAATCACAAATTAAATCGTACTTTCACAAAAAATAGAAAGTAGATAAAAAGCCAAAACAAAGTTGTACAGCAACACAAAAACTCACTTGACAAAAGGTCTAAATCCCAAGGTAGGTATCAGGAGTCAAAAGGCCTGGGTGCTCACGACATGAAACATAACGAACTGACAAAGGAACAGAGAAACACCAGGGCTATATATAGGTGAGGGGGATGGGCACAGGTGAAAACAATCAGGGCAGGGCCAAGCAATCTCACTGGCGGGAAACACACAAAGACAGGAACTGTGGGGTCTGAAATGACAGGAAAGATTACTTTCAAAATAAAAACATAACTAAACCTAACATATCTGTCGAGTCACAACACAGGAAGCCATTCACTTTGTTAGTATCGTGATTTTGGTTGTTTTTGAATCCATAACATTAGTGTGTTTCTTTACAAGAAACATTAGCAGTTCAAATCATATTTAGATTTGTAATGGGATCTCAAGGATTTCATTTAAAAATAAACACAGATGCTTGTCAGAAATTCAGAGCTATTGAAATATGTTATTTAGTTTACCTAAAGATGTTGGGGTTCTTATTTAGTTGGCACAGTCCAAGTATTAAGATTCTGAAGCTGCACAAGTAATTTAGAAAACCTGTTCACAGACGTCTGTTGTTTTAAGACACCCCACCAACAGGCTCCAAGTTGCCTACGCAGTGGTGGGTCAAACGGCTGAGGGCCCCAGAGCCCGGAGCGTAGGCTTGAGGGATTTTGTATCAGATTTCTCCACACAGGTTGTTGACGCCAAAAGGGGGACCCGAGACGCAGGAGGCTGAAGGTCATCGGGACAAGGTGGATCAACCCCAGGTGCTCCGGCCCCGACCGAGTGACCCAGCGGATCTCTCAGGCCGTCCGCATAGGAGGAAAGGGGGACAGCTCGTACCACGGGAGCCAGTGTGCGGCGGGGAAACCACCTGATAGGACCAGGGGACGACATCAAGACGGATCTGGGTCTCGTCATGGAGGTCGACACGGATGCTGTCATCAGCGGACTGGAGGAGAAGGACCTCGAGGACATCCATGCAGCAGACGACTTGGAAGCGGCTGGCAGTGGGCTGGGGGACTTGTCGAGGCAGCAGAGGAGTCTACTTCTCTCTGATCAGTTCCACCCGTGAAGGGAAAGCCGCATCTCCCCCTCCCTATCAGCTGTCGTGTGGGCTATTCCTTTGGGGGGGGGGGGGGGGGCGGGCAGGCGGGCTGATGATTCACCACCAGGAGACTGCTTCTTAGCACTCAGCTGCCCCCTCATGGTTCCTTCACCGCCATGGGAAGTGATGTTCTGTTCCTTCACGATTTCAAATACTTTGGATCTCAGTTTCTGATGATATTGGAGAGGAATGACAATAGTTATGTTTCAAGTGCCTTGTGTAAGTTGCACTCTTTTAGAAGAGTGCAAAAGGGGGATTGCAGCATCTGATATTTAAGAAGTGTGTTACATTTGAAATGGCAGAAAGTCTTGTTGCAATTTCCAGATATTAAAAGAGGTCCTTTGAGTTCCTCTGGTAATTATCAATAGTAGCAGTTAAGTGAATACTGTTCAAACAATACCTGTGTTTGTGTTTTATATTGATTTCTCTGTTTTATCCTTTCATAAATGTGAGGACTAAAATGGCTATAAACAAGAACTGTTTAGAGTAAACAGGGTTTTATTACTCTGTGGGGGAGGTGGAGCAAGACCCCACTGTGGTCTCTGGAATGTGGGGGGATGTGTGTATGTGTGGAGGCTGCAGAAATAGGAGACAGTGAATGTCAGAGGTGTTTGTTTGAGATGACCGGAAAAGACGACCAGTTAAACTCCACCCCTTCCTGTTTCTGTTGGTATGAAAGGCTATTCAGCCTTTTGTTCTGTCTCTCTCTTACGGCCCGTCCACACAGCGGCGTGCGCTGACGCTTGCCGGCGGGCGTGTCTGACACTCGACCAACAACCAATCACATGAATCTCCCGCCACTGACACACAAGCAGCGGTTAGATTGGCTAGAGCTTGTACTGGCATATGATTTGATTGGCTGACGCCTCGCCGAGGCGTCAAAAGTTGAACATTGCTCAACTTTTTCAGCGAGCCACGCCAGCTACGCTCCACGTCGCTTCCCACGACCGGAAGGTCGTGGCGGCCTGTGAACAGGGGCCAGAAGTAGGCCTACTCCTGACATTACGCATATGATATGATATGGTTTTGTATGGTAATGTATTGATTGTATTGCATTGTTATATTACCATTAAAATAGATTATTGTTAAACGGTTAATTGTATGCTCTGGATTCCTTCCTGTATGATAACCAGCTTGTTAGGGACGCGCAGAGATTTGGAATGCGGACTAGTAATCCCTACAAATCTCTAAAACCTTGCACACACACTACTGAAATCCTCTCACATTCACTACTGAACACCTCACACACACACTACTGAAAATTAAGCCTCACACACACACACTACTGAAATCCTCTCACATTCACTACTGAACACCTCACACACACACACTACTGAAATCATCTCACGTTCACTACTGAACACCTCACACACACAATACTGAAAATTAACCTCACACACACTCCTGAAAAACATTTTACTGAAAGGTTTTTAGTAGGGAATGTGCATGTGTTTCACCTATGTGTGTGTGAGGGGATTCTTGCTGTAACGGAAGTCATTCTAATGTAACGGATGTCATTCTAATGTAACGGAAGTCAGTGGTCTCTTTGCTAGCCCCGTTAGCTTCATTAGCTCCAGGCTGCTACTCCGACGTGTTTGTTGTGCTGATGCCTGGTGGAGTATTCTTCATTGAAATATCGCACTTATCGTATGGCTCTGCGGTTCAAACAGACCGTCCATGAATGCAGTTTATTCGGTAAGTACAATTCAAGCACTTTATTTCTTACTTGTCTTTTTATTCAGCTAACAAGCGAGACGAAGCTACATCTGTGCTAACGATGCTATCCGTAGCATACAAGTTAAAACATAATGTAGAAGTGTAAAACATTAAGATGGTTTATACTGTAAAATATAAGGCTTCTCGGTGAGGTTGGTAAAATAAGGTCATGCTTGTACATTAGTTAGCTTGCTAGTTAGGTAACTGTATGCATTGTTATTGTTAATTTAAAATAGCTATGCTCGACGATGCAGACAGCTAGCGTCACATTAGTGTTGAAGAGCAGAGTACTGTGTGAGATTAACCTCACTATAAGATCTGTGTATCTGAAAAATATGAATCTCACATTTCCAGTTGGTTCCAGAAATAACGTTAACGTAGATATTGCAATATGGTTTGTTGAGCTGGAGTTGATTATTGAAGCTTACTGGTTAACGTTCATCATATTAAACGAACGAACCCAAACGTTGTTGTTTTTATTAATATTATTACCAATACTTACTTGCATTTTATTATCATTACACTGGAGAAACCGACTTATTGTGGCAGCAGAACATGAACATGTAACTTAATGCCTGCATTTGAGGACGAAAAATAGCTCAGTCAATGCTTTAGGGACAAGGAAATGATTTGTTTACAATATTAGATATGACGTTATGTGTTACGCTCCTCGTAAAGAGACTCAAAACTTGAACCCGCTATGCAAGAACACTTGGGACGGAGACTTAGGTGTAGTGTCAAAAAAACTGGATTTATTTACGTTCCTCAAAAAACAGGCAGGAGACAAAGTAGACTCTCAACAGAGTGGGAAGAACGTGGAGCAGGGATGAGACGGAGGTTGGGCTGGACGTGGCAGGCAGGACGGAATGGAATATGGAGTATCTGGAACAAGCACAAAACAGAACAGGATTAGTATATGACAAATCCAACTGGAAGAGTATACAAAAAGACTAGCAATACTAGTCAGCAAGAACTGGAGTTTACCACTGTGAGTATACGCAGAACTGGCGAAGTCTGATGATCGAACCGGAGTTTTAAGCAGCAGCAGGTGAGTAGTGGTAATCAGTGATGATGAGAAACAGGAGCGGAGGTGAGTTGGCGGAAAACGGAAAGTAGGTCAACCACGCCCAGCCAGGAAGACAGACAAACAGATTGTCAAACAAACAGAAAAAAGGAGAAGGAGATACTGCAATTCCTCACAGTACCCCCCCCCCCTCAATGGGAGCCACCTGGCGACCACCAGGCTTGTTTGGATGAGCCCTGTGAAAGGCCCTCACCATGATTGGGTCCAGGACACGGGAACGAGGAACCCAGCATCGCTCCTCGAGGCCATAACCCTCCCAGTCCACCAGATACTGGAAACCCCTGCCCCAACGTCTGACGTCCAAAAGACGGTGCACCGTATAAGCAGGGTGATTGTCGATGATACGGGCGGGAGGAGGGGGTAAGGCCGGAGGGCTCAATTCACTGGTGTGAACCGGCTTAATCTGAGACACGTGGAAAGTGGGGTGAATTCTCAGAGCTCTGGGAAGCTTCAACCGGACTGCGGAAGGGTTAATGATCCTTAGGATGGGAAAAGGACCAATGAAGCGTGGGGAAAGCTTCTTGGACTCAGAGATGAGAGGAATGTTGCGGGAGGACAACCAGACTGACTGGCCTGGGACGTATAGAGGAGCTGCCTTTCTGTGACGGTTGGCTGATCGCTGGTTCCGTGCCGAAGTCTGGAGAAGGGCAGATCGTGTATCTCTCCAGATTTTCTGACAGCGACGCACATGCTGCTGGACTGAGGGAACTGCCAAGTCTCGCTCCTCTTCGGGGAACAGGGGCGGCTGGTACCCCAATGAAGCCTCAAAGGGGGAGAGACCAGTAGCGGAGCAGGTAAGAGCGTTGTGGGAGTACTCAACCCAGGAGAGATGAGAGCTCCAAGTAGAGGGGTTTCGGTCGGTGATGCAGCGGAGAGCTGACTCCAGGTCCTGATTAGTTCGTTCTGTTTGGCCGTTTGATTGGGGGTGATATCCAGAAGTCAGGCTGACTGAGGCTCCCAGGGATTGACAAAACTCCCTCCAAACTCGAGAGGTGAACTGGGGACCGCGGTCTGAGACAATGTCGGCAGGGATACCATGTAACCGGAAAACATGTTCTGTGAGGAGTTGGGAGGTCTCCAGGGCTGACGGGAGTTTTGGAAGAGCAACGAAGTGAGCTGACTTGGAAAACCGGTCTACTACAGTGAGGATTGTGGTGTTGCCCTGGGAGGGGGGCAGGCCGGTAACAAAATCCAGTGCGATGTGTGACCAGGGACGACTAGGGATAGGAAGGGGCTGGAGCAACCCTGCAGGAGACTGGTGGGAGGACTTACTCCTAGCACACGTGGGACAGGCAGAAACGTACTCCAGAGTGTCCCTGTTGATCGTTGGCCACCAGAAATGTCTCTTCAGGAAAGAAAGAGTGCGGTTTACTCCGGGATGGATTGAGAACCGGGAATTGTGGACCCACTGTAGAACCTTGGAGCGGGCAGCATCAGGAACAAACCGACGGTTCGGAGGACCATTGCCTGGATCTGGTTGCTCTCTCAATGCCTCCAGGATGGTGTTATTAATCTCCCAAGAGAGGGCGCCTTTTACATTCCTGGAGCCAGGGCGGAAGGTGAGGCAAAAGTCGAAGCGACAGAAGAACAGAGCCCATCTGGCCTGTCGGGAATTCAGTCGCTTCGCCGACTGGATGTAGGAGAGATTCTTGTGGTCCGTCCAGACCAGGAAAGGCTGCTTGCTGCCTTCGAGCCAGTGTCTCCACTCCTCTAGTGCCAACTTAACAGCCAGAAGCTCCCTGTTACCAACATCATAATTGCGCTCCGCAGGAGAGAGGCGACGTGAAAAAAAAGCACAGGGATGGAGGATGTTATCAGGACCAGCCATCTGAGACAAAACTGCTCCTACTCCAGTATCAGACGCGTCCACCTCCACAACAAACTGCTTCTCTGTGTCTGGCTGAATAAGGATGGGAGCTGAGGTGAACAAGGACTTGAGTTTAATGAAAGCTCTGTTAGCCTCTGGAGTCCAACAGAACGTGATGTTGACGGAGGTGAGTCTGGAGAGAGGTGCAGCTACTTTACTGAAGTTCCGGATGAAGCGACGGTAAAAGTTTGCAAATCCCAGAAACCTCTGGAGCTCCCTCCTTGTAGTTGGGACTGGCCACTCCACCACTGCCTTGATCTTTCCAGGGTCTGCCTCCACCTTGCCCTGACTGATGATGTAGCCCAGGAAGCTGATCCGGTTCTGGTGGAACTCGCACTTCTCCGCCTTAACATAGAGCTTGTTCTCCAGCAGTCTCTGTAGGACCGTGCGGACATGGTTCTCGTGTTCCTCCTGATTCCTGGAGAAAATCAGGATGTCGTCTAAGTAGACAAAGACAAAGCGGTTAAGGAAGTCACGCAAGACATCATTGATCATAGACTGGAAAACTGCTGGGGCGTTAGTGAGACCAAAAGGCATGACCAGATATTCAAAATGGCCCAATGGAGTGTTAAACGCTGTCTTCCATTCATCCCCCTGGCGGATGCGGATCAGATGATAGGCATTTCGAAGGTCAAGCTTGGTGAACAGGGTTGCCTCTTGGAGAGGTTCAAAAGCTGAGGTGAGAAGGGGTAATGGGTACTTGTTCTTGACCGTGATATTGTTTAACCCCCGAAAGTCTATGCAAGGTCGTAGCGACTTATCCTTCTTGCCTACAAAGAAGAACCCGGCACCCACAGGAGAAGAGGAGGGACGAATAATACCAGCAGCCACAGAGTCCGTGATATAAAGCTCCATAGCCTCCCTCTCAGGACGGGACAGATTGTAGAGGCGGCTGGAGGGTAGAGGAGCTCCAGAGAGCAGATCAATAGGGCAGTCGTAGGGTCGGTGGGGAGGAAGAGAGAGAGCCCTCTCTTTGCTGAAGACCCAACGCAGGTCGTGGTAAGTAGTAGGAACACCAGTCAAATCTACAGATGCATCAGGGCAGACAACAGGATTTGGGGAAACAGAAGTTGAAGGTATGGCAGAACACAGGCAGTTAGCGAGACAGTGCTGATCCCATTCAATAATCCTTCCCTTTGCCCAATCAATGTGTGGGTTGTGAGTACGTAGCCACGGGTAACCCAAAACCAGAGGTGTAGAAGGAGAGGATATTACCTTAAACTGGATAAGTTCACGGTGGTTTCCGGAGGTGATTAAAGTCACAAGGGGTGACTGTGCTGTGACTGAGGAGATGATTTGTCCATTTAGAGCATAGGCAGTTAACGGTTCCTCTAGCGGCTCCAAGCAGAGTCCCAGCTGTTCAGCTAGCTCCTGGTCCAAAAAGCTATCCTCCGCACCAGAATCAATGAGAGCCTGGAGAGGCAATGTCATAGAACTAACACAGAGCTTGGCGGGAATAAGAAAACGAGTCAAGGATGGGGTTAGAGATGATTGCTGTGGACTCGTCAGGACCCCCAATCTTACTGACGAGCCTCCCAGTTTGGCCGTACTGGGCAGTTGGGAATGCTATGCCCAGTCTTTCCACAATACAGGCATTGGCCTGCACCTATCCGGCGCTGACGCTCCTCCAGAGAAAGTCTAGCACGACCCAGTTGCATGGGCTCCTCCTGAGAAGAGGTGCGCACACTGGACGACGGGGGAAAAGAGGGAGGTCTAGACACCGAGTGAGCAGAGTAGGAAGAAAAACTGGGCTTACTGAGTGAAGCTGGTGAATCCCTCCGTGTTCGCTCAGCTCGACGCTCCCGCAGACGACCGTCCAAACGAGACACTAAGGAGATCAGCTCTGAGAGATCAGCTCTGAGAGATCCGCTGGAACGTCTCGTGCTGCCAATTCGTCCCGAAGCTGGTCCCTTAATCCTCTTAAAAACACCGCCTTGAGAGCCGCCTCGTCCCATCGAGCCTCTGCAGCGAGTGTGTGAAACTCGATGGAGTAATCAGCCACTGTCCGGCTTCCTTGTTGCAGGCTAAGCAGCTTATTCTCGGCGGAGCCAGAGGAGTTGGGATGATCAAAAACAGCTGAGAACCGATCAGAGAAGCCCTCAAAACGTAGAGTGTCAAAATCCACCGAAGAGTTTAAAGCCTCTGCCCAGGTTAAAGCTCTCCCGCGGAGCAACCCCAAAACAAAATTAATCCTCGTTGCTTCAGCAGCAAATGCAACAGGACGCTGGCGAAAAACCTTGTTACATTGGAACAAAAAACCTCTGCATTTCTCCACATCTCCGTGAAATGGCTCAGGATCGGTGATAGGAAAATCCTGGCGAGGAGGGAGCAAAGGGGCTGGACTGGGAGTAGCCTGAAATGCTACCGTCGAGGTAGTGAGAGCGGAGATCTGGCACGCCAACTCGGAGACATGATGAGCCATGGACCGGTTACTCTCCACCAACGCTCGGATGAGCTTTCGTGTTCACCCAGGAGGGAGCCCTGACTAGACAGGGCATGAAGGATTGGGGTAGAATCCGCTCCGGATCCTGCGGGGTTCATTCTTGGCCAGTTCTTCTGTTACGCTCCTCGTAAAGAGACTCAAAACTTGAACCCGCTATGCAAGAACACTTGGGACGGAGACTTAGGTGTAGTGTCAAAAAAACTGGATTTATTTACGTTCCTCAAAAAACAGGCAGGAGACAAAGTAGACTCTCAACAGAGTGGGAAGAACGTGGAGCAGGGATGAGACGGAGGTTGGGCTGGACGTGGCAGGCAGGACGGAATGGAATATGGAGTATCTGGAACAGGCACAAAACAGAACAGGATTAGTATATGAAAAATCCAACTGGAAGAGTATACAAAAAGACTAGCAATACTAGTCAGCCGGAACTGGAGTTTACCACTGTGAGTATACGAAGAACTGGCGAAGTCTGATGATCGAACCGGAGTTTTAAGCAGCAGCAGGTGAGTAGTGGTAATCAGTGATGATGAGAAACAGGAGCGGAGGTGAGTTGGCGGAAAACGGAAAGTAGGTCAACCACGCCCAGCCAGGAAGACAGACAAACAGATAGACAAACAAACAGAAAAAAGGAGAAGGAGATACTGCAATTCCTCACATTATGTGTGCTTCTGTGACAATGAAGCTTATTCATTGCATTACATTTGTTGAAGATGTTTGTCTTTTACCCTTACGTGTGTGTTACAAATGAATGCGAATATGGCATAGGACAAATATTTAAATTGACTGTCTCATGAAAAACGATTCTAAAATAAAAAGGACCACAACTATACAATAATACACAATCCAACTGATAAGATACAGTAAGGGCTTTGATATCCAGCACTTTATTTAAGGATAACAAAAAGATTATCACATGACATTTGCATGTAAAAAAGTCTGTGACCAACACATTGTTACTTTACATATATATCTGTTTGTTTAAAGTTTCCAGGTGATGCAGACAGACCAGAGGATGCTGACCACGAGAGACAGACCTATTCCTAACATCAGTGAACTTCAGCATGGACTCAAAGGTACAAGGAATCGAGAAACGTTCTGGTTTAAATAGATAAAGTAACAACTATAATCAGCTTTCACATTTCAATGTATTTAAGGCAATTATTATTTTACATCGTGAGAATTGCTACCATTTGTCTCTACATATTGTCTGTAAAAGACGTGGTAAAAGTGGTTCTTGCAGTGAGACAACCGAGCAGTTGAATATTATTTAATAAGATATTTTAATGTTGATTAACTGCAGACTGTTCATTCATAATCTGATTATCTTTGTAGTACAAAGTGATGAATTAAAAAAACAAATTAACATTTAAAAAAATACATTATTTCTACAGCCGCTAAATAAACAAATGTTTCATAAATAACACACTTGCTCTGCAATAATGTCATATGTTTCTTGTCATATCTGTTGGGAAAGGACATACCTGAAGGACACAACTGCCGTCAACAGGACCATCATTTGTTTGTGACAGCTGAGCCCAGTATGGGCTCACAGATGCAGTTAGGTGGTTTCTTCATCAGACCTGGTCCTCCTCCATCAGGCCACGTCCTCCTCCCAGAGAAAGACCTCTCCACCTTCTCCACCTTCTCCAGCCAAACCCACAGACAGGACATCCGTCACGCTGAGGTTTCTCCCAAAGTCTCTGCACGCTGTCTCAATTGATCCACACTGTGAATATGAGGGGGAAATGTGTGTCATAAATGCTTTAGACAATAAGAAATATGAAGTTAACTGTAAGGAATGGCTCATTCTTTTTTAAATAGACAAAACTATTACTGTATTTCAATATCTCATGTCTGAAAGTTTAATTTAAAAGAAGAAGAGGCCCCAAAAATAAAGATTGGTATATCAATAAATGTAGTTGATTTTGTCTTTTTAATTGTTTAAAGTAGATATAACTGGTACTTAAGAGTTTGAATACAGTCTGGTTGCAGAGGAGGCACACAGGTAAGAGCATATAGCTACCATCCCATGTAACTAAGCTTGACTTGAATTTATTAAAAGTATAATTAAGTAACAGCAACAAATCAATAGCAAATCGTGCACAAATGTGAATCTTTGCTGGGTCCACTGTTGAATTTACCACATATTGTATGTTTTAGAAACCTTAAGGCATTTATAGATTTGTATGCAAGTAATATCCCAAAACTCAATAAATACCGTAGATTATTATTGAAAGTTATGCTGAATAGTTTCATGTTCACTTACCTTAAGCAACGTAAAACGTGCAGACCGGGGGGAATACAAATAGCCTAATTGTATTTCTCTTTTTTGGTTTGCAAGGGTGTCACCTTCCGCGGAGCCCATTTTCTGTAGTATTATCCTAACAAAGAGGGAACAAGAGGGAACAACCCTTATTTAGGTTTTTTAAAAAGTGACAATATCAGCTTGCATTCATCCGACAAAAATACGACACAGGGTATTGTCTAATTGCTGGTTGTCTTGTGTTTTTATGGGATTTGGATAACGGATTTATTCTATAAAATATTTTGAATGGTTTTCACTTAATACTGTTATAAAGTCGGCTGCGGACAGACGGGCTGTAGTAAATAGTGCAGCAGATCTACACAGCTAGCTCGCTAGTTAGCATTATTAACGTCAGCTATGTATGTACATTTTCAAGTTCTGCTTGAAAGCAAGTTCCTGCAAACTGTTCAAACAAACGCTTCAACTTGTACCATTTATAATCTGTATGTTTGAATATGGATCTTAAATCGGCGTGACGTTGAAGCAGCTGCAGTTCCTTTAAGCATACCGTTAGCATTTTGCTTCTGGCAACTAGATTTATGATTTGAAAATTATAAAAGTAGGGTAGACATGTGGATATTATCCGGCTGAACAAAACGTGACCTGTCTCTTAAATGCGTCTCAACCACAGACCTTATTTCCAGCTAGTTTCAAACCATATTGAAATATCTACGTCAACGTTATTTCTGGAACCAACTGGAAATGTGAGATTCATATTTTTCAGATACACAGATCTTATAGTGAGGTTAATCTCATACAGTACTGTGCTCTTCAACACTAATGTGACGCTAGCTGTCTGCATCGTCGAGCATAGCTATTTTAAATTAACAATAACAATGCATACAGTTACCTAACTAGCAAGCTAACTAATGTACAAGCATGACCTTATTTTACCAACCTCACCAAGAAGCCTTATGTTTTACAGTATAATCCTTCTAATGTGTTACACTTCTCCATTATGTTTTAACGTGTATGCTACGGATAGCATTGTTAGCACAGATGTAGCTTCGTCTCGCTTGTTAGCTGAATAAAAAGACAAGTAAGAAATAAAGTGCTTGAATTTCACTTACCGAATAAACTGCATTCATGGGCGGTCTGTTTGAACCGCAGAGCCATACGATAAGTGCGATATTTCAATGAAGAATACTCCACCAGGCATCAACACAACAAACACGTCGGAGTAGCAGCCTGGAGCTAATGAAGCTAACGGGGCTAGCAAAGAGACCACTGACTTCCGTTACATTAGAATGACATCCGTTACATTAGAATGACTTCCGTTACAGCAAGAATCCCCTCACACACACATAGGTGAAGCACATGCACATTCCCTACTGAGAACCTTTCAGTAAAATGTTTTTCAGGAGTGTGTGTGTGAGGTTAATTTTCAGTATTGTGTGTGTGAGGTGTTCAGTAGTGAATGTGAGAGGATTTCAGTAGTGTGTGTGTGAGGCTTAATTTTCAGTAGTGTGTGTGTGTGAGGTGTTCAGTAGTGAACGTGAGATTATTTCAGTAGTGTGTGTGAGGCTTAATTTTCAGTAGTGTGTGTGTGTGAGGTGTTCAGTAGTGAATGTGAGAGGATTTCAGTAGTGTGTGTGCAAGGCCAGATGTTTTCAGTAGTGTGTGTGTGAGGTGTTCAGTAGTGAATGTGAGAGGATTTCAGTAGTGTGTGTGTGAGGCTTAATTTTCAGTAGTGTGTGTGTGAGGTGTTCAGTAGTGAACGTGAGATGATTTCAGTAGTGTGTGTGTGAGGCTTAATTTTCAGTAATGTGTGTGTGAGGTGTTCAGTAGTGAACGTGAGATGTTTTCAGTAGTGTGTGTGTGAGGCTTAATTTTCAGTAGTGTGTGTGTGAGGTGTTCAGTAGTGAATGTGAGAGGATTTCAGTAGTGTGTGTGCAAGGCCAGATGTTTTCAGTAGTGTGTGTGTGAGGTGAGTTTGAATTTTGGCCTACACGGCCCTTCATACCCTACCCCTCCGTTTGCGCGTTCACGCGGAGGGTCCGCCATATTGAGGGCTGTTCCAAAGCAACGAGTGTGGAGGGGGAGTGGGCTATCAAGCCCTCAAATAGCGAGTCTGCAGCGGTGCTGACTTGAGACGGGTCTCTACCTGACCGGAGTCACGCTGTGTGTGTCCGTCAGGAAACACGCTGTTTACAAGTAGTTCCAGCAAACATCCACTGATAAATTGCGATGTTAACAACCTCATGATAACCTCATATGTTTTTAACTGAGGATCATACCTGTGTTTAGTCTAGAAAAAGGTAAATGTGTGCATTTTATTATAAAGTTGTGTATATTTACAGACCGTTGCAAAAACTAAGAAGCTGATAAACATCAGGTTTAAAACTAAAATAGCTTTGAAACACAATGAAAGATGTTTGGAGTTTTATTTGAGTTATTCATTTAAACTTTTTGTCTAAGAGATGCTGATTTGAAACCGTTGTTACATACAGTTACGGCATTTCCTGTTTCTGCCGGAGAGAGGGGAGGCCGTCCCAAAGCTTGCTGCTGTATTTACTCCCTCCATCTGACAGGAGGGAGCCTCGTTGAGCTGCGAGTGTGGCTACAGACGGAGTTCACTCTGTCACGGAGGGGTAGCGTCGAGGGAGTGGTTTGGGATTGGGCCTTTGTCTCTGAAAGGTGTCCACAGTGTTGTTTTTATACAAAATAAGTCATCTTTCCAGATAATCTAGTTCCTTTCTCGCAGTAAGGATAAGAATAATTGACAGAGAGGCTGTAAAAATCCCCGTACTAGCGAAAGCCCTTTACTTAAATGTAACAAATCACCCTATACTCTTAACAAACGTTTTTGAGATAACAGGGTCTCCACTATTAGACCTCAGGGTTGCTCACACACAAGGCTAGTGCTTGTTTTAAGTTTAGCTTAGAAAATATATTACTTTACAATAGCATCTATAGCAGGCAGATATAGGGGCTAGAGGAAGTATTTGCTCTCTATAAAACTGATAAGATTATATTCTGTAGCAATGAAGTGTAAAGTGAAGGTTCCCCTTAAAAACTCCAGCAGACATACAGAGGAAGAATATATTTCGTGCAGACCTGAACATGACAGAGAACGGTAAGGAGGGGGGTTCATTTATTTACAAGTCCCAGTTTACTCCTTTACTCTTATCAATGTTTTTGAGATAACTATGAGGGGCCGTGTACGCCAAAATTCAAACTAACCTCGTGCACACACTACTGAAAACATCTGGCCTTGCACACACACTACTGAAATACTCTCACATTCACTCCTGAACACCTCACACACACACAAAACTGAAAGTTAAACCTCACACACATACTACTGAAAATTAACCACACACACACGCAACTGCAAATGAACCTCTCACACACACTATTGAAATATTCTTACATTCACACATACACACACACACACACACACACACACACACACACACACACAGACAGACAGACAGACAGACACAGACAACACACACACACACACACACACACACACACAGACACACACACACACACACACACACACACACACACACACACACAACTGAACACATTTGGCCTTGCAAACACACTACTGAACGCATCTGGCCTTGCACACACACTACTGAAATACTCTCACATTCACTACTGAACACCTCACACACACACAACTGAAAATTAACTTCACACACACTCCGCAAAACATTTTACTGGAAGATTCCCAGTAGGGAATGTGCATGTGTTTCACCTATGTGTGTGAGGGGAATTCTTGCTGTAACGGAAGTCATTCTAATGAAACGGAAGTAACAAAGAACAATGCTGCAGTGATACAGTAGGTGGCGATAATTCTCATCTACTCTGTTTGGAAGTCGCCATTAAAGAAGAAGAATGAAACAGAAGGTCCAATTCAGCATGGATTTATAGAGAAACAGCACCGCAGCCGTAGGCTGGACCCTGAACCGAGCAGTCTACAAACTGAGACGGTCTGTTCTATGGAGGTGTTCTTGTTTACATCACCTGGCGCAGCTCGTGAGGTGGCCTAGCAACCCGCTAGCAACATGCACAGCTGCAATAAGCTACAAGATAATTAAACCGAAATCGAGCCAGAACCTTTTCTTTTTTGTTTTATCATTTATTGAAGTGATTGACATTTCAGGCTGAGAGGACAATGGCCAGTTAAATATGGTTGATTAAGCTTAATCATATCCCTTTTACAGTGTTTTATTTAGTTAATTAAGGTGTATTGTAAATGTCTTGTTTCAGTGTTGGGTTATACTTAGCTTCAGCCTCTCGTGTCATATCTGCTTCCAAAAAAACGACTTGTCAATAGTCCAAATGCCAAAGTCAAGGCTTATTCTGCAATCCACTGACTTCACAGTGATTATGTCCAATTCTTATCTAAAGTGTATTGTGATTTCCTTAAACACACATTGCCAAACAATCTCTCAATAAGATTTCCATCAAAATAAGACACACAAACTGTAGTTCTCATTCATAACATTCCGTTCGATGTCTCACTATGGGATGCGCCTCATCGCGGAGCAAACAGAAGCATCAATCTCATTACGCCAATCCTGATTGGCTGGTGATCTTGACGTCAGCGTCAGGGGAAATCACCCCCTATAAGTAGCTTGCGCCACAACGCATGCGTCATTCAAACACCTCTTCTCGCTTCAGAGCACATCTCTACAGTAGCCGGGCAAGCTTCACTGTCCACAGACTGAACCCAAATACCCATTTCGGTCGACGGGCGCTCGCCGGCTACTCCTTCTGCTTCGCAGGAAGACGGTAGTACTAACGCAAGTTAGTATTAAAATCGACCTAGCCCTTCTCTTCCCCGTAAAGTAAGGTAATAGCAACAGCACAGACATAGGCCTATTATAAAGAGAAAATCTGTTGCACACGGGGTGATGCCACAGGTCTACATTTACATGAAACGTCCTGATGGATCATGTTCATGTCAACAGATTTCCCGAGCATGTATGGGCTACGCAAACTTCAATCAACTTGATAATAAATAATCCACGGACCACCAATGTAACATTTGACAGTTTAATTAAATCAACTTAAAATTACTCAAAAACAGGCTACATTGTTTCACATGGGCTATAGCCTATTATGGCTGTAGCCTACACAGAGCCGAACACACGCGATAAGAGCAGCCAGCGGCACCAGCCATGAACAATATTAATATTAATAATACAGCTATAGCACAACACAACCCTCTCACTGCCTGGAGAGACGCGACGCCACACACACACTACACAACGGCTCGTCTTCTTGTGTCTCTTCAGCCCCCAAGTTAACGTTAGCTGTCAAGTTAGCACTAGCACTGACGTTAGCTCCCTCCTCTCTCGGTTCTGTTGTAGCAGCAGTCACAACGTACGATGTGCTACCACCAGCTACATTCGGTTGGTCTTCTTGATCAGGTTGTTTGGCCGTCTTTTTAAAGAAATTGCCAAAGGTAAATTGTTTTTTTCTTTTCGACATGTCAGCAGCAGCAGCAACAATGCCTGGTAAACATGCAGTGCTAAAACTAAACGAGCTTGTGAGTGAGTGGGTAGTGGGTGGAGCTGCGGGCAGCACACTTTTTTCATGAATCATAAACTCTAAATATAATTTTATTTCACTTATTTTACACCTTTGAAAAAAAGACCATGCCCACATTTATTTTGTCATCATATCAGTATTTTAGAGAGCTCCCCCCAAATTTCACAAACCATGTTCCCAGGGGAGCTCATGTTACCACTAGGGGAGCTATAGCTCCCCCTGCTCCCCTCCAGTTCGCACCCTGCCGGTGATGGCAAGACACGCGGGAACGGTTTCCCGCGCTCCACCAAGCTGGGGCTCCCGGTTAGACCTCACCATGGTCTCGCCCGCGGAGGATGTCCTCGGGCCTGATTACGAGGAGGACGAAGAGGAGGACGCCCTGGCGTTCCTCCTGTCCGAATCGGATGAACGGGAAGAGGACACCTTCATGTCACCGGCTCAGGCTGCAAAGCCTGAGGCAAGTGCTGTTCTCCCGGGCGATAGCACACCAGCTTCGCCCGGTCTGAGCATGGACCTGCAGGCCGTGTGTAAACACGCTGCGGCCAGACTCAACGTCCCGTGGCCCGAAATGGCCAAGGAGACCTCCAGGTTCCGCTACGAGGGAAAACATCTTCCCCAAGCAGCGGGGAAAAAGAGACAACTCCTTCCAGTCTTCCCGGAGATGTTGGATGAGGTGTCTGTCTCGTGGAGAGACCGGCCCTTCAGCAACAAGGTCCCAATCCAGGGTGCCTCCTCCCTAGACTGTGACGGAATGGAGAAGCTCGGCCTGCTCTGCATGCCGCCCATGGAACCGCTGGTAGCGGCTCACCTTCTACCAAAGGTGGGCCCGTCACCAAGCAGGAACCCCACGCTGCCAGCAAAGTCGGACCATTTTCAGTCAGCAATGACTGAAAAGGCCTACAAAGCGGCAGCGTTGTCCGCCAGGGCCCTGAATGTGTCCTCGCTGTTAACCGCCTACCAAGCGGAGCTCTGCGAGGACCTGTCGGGTAACCCGGGGGCAGCCACTCTGGACGAGATGGCAGCGGTCACGGACATTTGTCTCCGTGTCCAACGCTGCTCCGTCCAGGCCACGGGCAAGGCAATTGGGATCATGGTGGTGCAGGAAAGAGCGAGATGGCTCAACCTCACCACTCTCCCAGACCGGGAAAAGGAGGATGTGCTGGATATGCCCATCGTTCCCGAGAGAATTTTTGGCTCCGCTCTCGCCTCCATGCAAAGGAGGTGTGAGACGAAGAAGAGGGAGGACGAGGCACTCCACCTCTGCCTCCCTCGAAGGGTCCAGCCGCTGCTCTCGCAGCAGCAGTCCTCTGCCCAAGCTGCCTCGAACTCTGCTCGGTTTAAAGACGCAGAGGTCGCAGCCCACCCCGAGTCCCCAGCCCAGGCTGGAGACAAGGGCAAGTTGGCCGAGAAAATCTCCGGTTCCGGCTGCAGCTCAGGCTCAGCCAACCCAGAATTTCGGCCAACAGTCGAGGAAGAAGAAGCGAGCGGTGTGACAGCCCCTCCTTCTCCCTCCGTGAATGTGTTCCCGCCGCCTCGAGAGATGCCTAAACACCATCCTCAAGTCCGCACAAACACATGTCACATGCTGATTGATTCCTCTGTCATAAAACATTTGCCACTGACGCATCCAGGCTTCAGGCCGAGGGCGCAGCTCAAAAAAATGAAAATAAAATCAATAAAACCAATAAACAGCCCGCCAATTCTTCCCCTTTTGAGAGCAGCTACGGCATCTCTCAAAAGGCGGATTATTGACGGGTCTGTGAAGGCACCACCGCCATGCGCACGCGCAGTGCCGGCTGGGGCTTTAAGGGCACCACCGTCACGCGCATGCGCAGTGCCGGCTGGGGTCGTAAGGGCTCCACCGTCACACGCATGCGCTGTGTCGGCTGGAGCTGTAAAGGCACCACCGTCACACGCAAGCGCAGTGCCGGCTGGAGCTGTGAAGGCACCACCGTCACACGCATGCACAGTGCCGGCTGGAGCTGTAAGGGCACCACCGTCACGCGCATGCGCAGTGCCGGCTGGAGCCATAAGCGTGACATCTCAGCTGGCTCTAAGGAGCATACAGCAGGAGATACTCACGACATCTGCCTGGGCTTCTCAAAACAGTTATACTTTATCTGTTTTCACAAGCCCAGAGAGAGTCAACTTATATTCTGGAGAGAGAGGCCCTCTCTCTCCTAGAAAGAAGGGTTTTATCTATAATGCCCGCCGAGCAGAGTCAGATTACGCAGACAAATGTCCTCGTAAAGCACCTGCTCAGCATGGGGCTCATAATAAAACTAAACCCGCGCGCCACGGCGTGCGGAGAGTATTGGTTATTATGTAATCTGTAGTGGCACTACACCCGACTTTTCTAGTGCGGGACGCGCCTACGGGTGCTGTCCTTTCACGGAAGGTGGTCACCACGGACGCATGTCAGACAGGCTGATAGGGTATTTACGAAGGTCGCCCGGTGAGAGGTCTCTAGAGCAGAGACCTCCAACGGGCGCACGTAAATTACCCAGAGCTTTTAGCGGTGTTCCCCACCCTAAAACGTTTCCTCCCTTCTCTCAGAGGACACCATGTCCTCGTGAGAACAGACAACACGATATCGTGTATGAACCGCCAAGGGAGGTTGCATGGTCCCCAGTCACACACACTGGCACACAAACTGATCCCTTGGAGCGGCAGACGTCTCCTCTCTCTGAGAGCGACACAGGTACCGGGAGTGATGCACCTCGGGACAGAACTACTGTCCAGAGGTGCACCACTCTATGCAGACTGGACTCCACATCCAAGGATCGTGAGTCCTCTGTGGGTGCGTTACGGCGGAGCCGCGTTAAATCTGTTCGCATAAAGAAAAAATGCTCAATGACAGCTGTTCTGGAAACAGTTTGTCTCCATCAGTGGCTCAAACTCATCTCCGGCCCCAGTCCACCACGGTGTACCCCAGGGCTCTGTGCTTGGCCCCCTCCTGTTCACCATTTACATGCTCCCCCTTGGCCAGATCATCCGACATCATGGACTCAATTTCCACTGCTGATGATACCCAATTGTATCTCAGCACCACTCCATCCTCCCAGCTCCCCCCTCAGTCTCTCATCAACTGCCTACATGACATCAAAACATGGATGTCTTCCAACTATCTTAAGCTGAACAGCAACAAAACAGAACTCATGGTTGTGGCACCCAAGGCCCTGCTCCAGAAGGTTGGTGACTTCGTCCTTGAGGTTGACGGCTGCTCCATCTCCCCATCTCCTGAAGCCCGCAACCTGGGTGTCATCCTTGACTCCACCCTTTCCTTCCATTCCCACGTAAAATCTGTGACCAAATCGGCCTTTTACCACCTAAGGAACATTGCCAGACTCCGACCGTCACTCTCGGATTCAGTTGCCGAAACCCTGGTGCATGCGTTTGTCACCACCCGCTTGGACTACTGCAATGGTGTCCTGTTCGGGGTTCCCAACAAAACCCCGGACAGGCTCCAGTATGTCCAAAACTGTGCTGCTAGGGTACTCACGCACACAAAGCCGTGGCAACACATCACTCCCACCCTCATCCACCTCCACTGGTTGCCAGTCAAGTCCCGCATCACCTACAAAGTCCTCCTCCTTACCTACAAGTCCCTCCATGCCCTTGCCCCCCAGTACCTATCGGACATCCTTCACCCACATGCCCCACCCCGGAACCTGCGGTCCTCAGACTCTGGCCTGCTTACCACCCCCCGCACCAAACTGCGAACCTTCGGGGACAGAGCCTTCAGTGTGGCAGCCCCCACCCTCTGGAACGCTCTCCCTGCGGAGATTCGCAACATCCCCACACTTGACGCCTTCAAAAGGGCCCTCAAGTCCCATCTGTTTGCCAAGGCTTTCGGCCCCTAATCGATCTGTTGTTTTGTCTGTCTGACTTTTGTTTTGTTATGTTTGTTTTTTGCCCTACTACTTGTAAAGCGACCTTGGGTCCTTTGAAAGGCGCTATACAAATCAAAGCTATTATTATTATTATTATTATGTTCTCTTTAATGCACGATTTAAACGCACTGTTAGGCGGGGACGCACTCGTACACGATTGACCTCCGGGTCCTCTGTACGCGTTCCCACCCCTGGCTCTGTTACCCCCAACTCTGGCCAGAGTGAAGGAGCAACGCCACACACTTACTCTGATGTTTCCGCCCTAGCCCGCAACGTACGGGCTGGCGGAGATATATCAGCTGTTGTGCGGGCAGCCATGGCAGCCCCCACCACGCAGGGACAGATTGTCTCAGGCGGGGGGGACGATCCTTCACCCACGCCCAGAGCGCGGGGCACTTTGGGCCTGACCCGTGAGTGGTACAATCTGAATACAGTGGGACTCCCTCAGAAGGTGATAAACACTATTCAGAGTGCGAGAGCTTCCTCCACCAGGTCTCTTTACGACTGTAAGTGGAGGGTGTTTGAGGAGTGGTGCCTTCAAGAAGGACACATCTCTTTTCAATGTCCTGTCGGGGTGATTTTATCATTCCTACAGGACTTGATCGATAAACACAGAGCTTTCTCCACGATCAAGGTGTACCTGGCTGCTATTGCTGCATGCCATGTGGGCTTTGAGGGTAAGACGGCTAGCCAACATCCTTTGGTTTGCCGTTTTATGAAGGGAGCTCGCAGGCTCCTCCCTGTCTCCAGGTCGCTGGTGCCCTTATGGGACCTGGCAGTGGTTTTAAATGGGCTCAAAATGACCCCATTTGAACCCCTGGAAGGAGCTGACATGAAACATCTGTCACTCAAGACAGTGCTGTTACTGGCCCTGGCATCCGCCAAGCGGGTCAGCGATATTCATGCACTGTCTGTACATCCCTCATGCACTCAGTTCGCCCCAGGGCAAACGAGAGTGTTGTTGAAACCCAACCCTGCTTTTACACCAAAGGTGGTTGGTTTGTGTACCCCAATTGACATTGAGGCATTTCCTCCGCAGCTGGTTTCCTCTGGGGAGCAGCAGCAGGATCTGTTGTGTCCAGTCCGGGCTTTACACACATATATGGACAGATCAAAAGAGCTTCGTCTTAATGACCAACTGTTCGTGTTCGGCTAACCCTCACAAGGGCAAGCCTGTTACTAAGCAACGGCTCTCCCACTGGATTGTGGAGGCAATTGCTTTGGCCTATACGAGTCAGAATTTGCAAGCACCTTCGGGTCTGCGGGCTCACTCGACTCGGGGCCTGGCTACATCCTGGGCTTTGTTCAAGGGTGTTTCCATCCAAGACATCTGTGCAGTGGCGAGCTGGTCCTCGCCGCTCACTTTTGTATGCTTTTACAGGCTAGACGTCTCCGCTCCAAGCGTGGCCTGAGCAGTGTTGGTCACCTTGTTGAGTCGGGACTCTACCTGTTAAATTCTGGTTGATCGGTGATTTTCGAGATAAGCTCGTCTGGCAATACGGGAGCTACAATATCCCATAGTGAGACATCGAACGGAGTGTTATGAATGAGAACTATAGGTTACTTACTTACTTACTTATGAAGTGAGATGTCTCACCAGACGGCCCTCCTTGCTATGGTGAAGCGAGAAGAGGTGATTATTTTGAATGACGCATGCGTTGTGGCGCAAGCTACTTATAGGGGATGATTTCCCCTGACGCTGACTTCAAGATCACCAGCCAATCAGGATTGGCGTAATGAGATTCCGCGATGAGGCGCATCCCATAGTGAGACATCTCACTTCATGTTACTCTGAGTCCTGGGGTTACGTAAGTAACCTATAGCTTTTACCAGTTAACCTCTGCTTAGATACGGGTAATCTGAGAAGTCTTGTCAACTACAAACAGTGATTGACATTTCAGGCTGAGAGGACAATGGCCAGTTAAATATGGTTGATTAAGCTTAAGCATATCCCTTTTACAGTGTTTTATTTAGTTAATTAAGGTGTATTGTAAATGTCTTGTTTCAGTGTTGGGTTATACTTAGCTTCAGCCTCTCGTGTCATATCTGCTTCCAAAAAAACAACTTGTCAATAGTCCAAATGCCAAAGTCAAGGCTTATTCTGCAATCCACTGACTTCACAGTGAATATGTCCAATTCTTATCTAAAGTGTATTGTGCTTTTCCTTAAACACACATTGCCAAACAATCTCTCAATAAGATTTCCATCAAAATAAGACACACAAACTGTAGCTTTTACCAGTTAACCTCTGCATAGATACGGGCAATCTGAGAAGTCTTGTCAACTACAAACATTGACATTAGTTGAAAGACCACTGTTTTGGTCAAAATTAGATTAAGTACCTGATAAGAGAGACCCCCATAAACCTGAGTCCCACCTCCCTTTGATGTGGCACCTGTCACTCTGACATCTCTGACCTTTGACCCTCTTATCTGTTATGACTTGTTTGTTTATTGTTTTATTGTCCCCTCATAAAGGATGTTGCTCAATAGTGGGGTGATAGACTTTATTGCCCCGTTGATGTGAAACCTGTCATAGTGTCCTTGGTAGGTCATTATAGTCATCGATGAAACCATTATAGTCAATGATAATAGTTTGACTTGTTTAGCTGTTTATCGTTTTATTGCCCTCCTCATAAAGGACGTTGCTCAATAGGGGGTGATAAGACTATTGCCCCTTTGATGTGACACCTGTTGTAGTATCCCCCTAGTAAGCCATTATAGTCAATGATGATAGTATGACTTCTTTTGGTCACCTGTTGTGGTTGTAATGACCTCTATAAGGGTGTTGCTCAATAGGGGGTGATAAGACTATTGCCCCTTTGATGTGACACCTGTTGTAGTATCCCCCTAGTAAGCCATTATAGTCAATGATGATAGTATGACTTGTTTAGGTCACCTGTTGTGGTTGTAATGCCCTCTATAAGGTAATGTTCTTTAATAGTGGGTTAATATTACTTATTTACTCTTTTGTGGTAATATAAGGTTATATGACATAGTATGTATTTTGAAGTTGTATAGTTAGGTAATAATACTTTGACCTTGTTTGTGTTAATATGGGGTTCAAAGGGTAATCTTTGCTAGTTTATTTAAAACAAATTGTTTCCCTTCTCCCCCTTTTTTTTCTTCCTACACCCATGCTGTCCCTCCCACCCTGCTGCACCTATGTCTGAGCCCGAAACCCTCACACACCCCCCTCACACTACCCCCTCCCACCCTGCTGCACCTACGTCAGAGCCTTAAACCCTCACACACCCCCCTCACACTACCCCCTCCCACCCTGCTGCACCTATGAACACTGAGGGGGGGGGCTTTGAGTTTTTACCTGCAACTATGTCTCTGAAAGGTGTCCACAGTGTTGTTTTTATACAAAATAAGTCATCTTTTCAGATAATCTAGTTCCTTTCAGTAAGAATAAGAATAATTGACAGAGAGGCTGTAAAAATCCCTTTACTAGCGAAAGCCCTTTACTTAAATGTAACAAATCACCCTAAACTCTTAACAAACGTTTTTGAGATAACAGGGTCTCCACTATTAGACCTCAGGGTTGCTCACACACAAGGCTAGTGCTTGTTTTAAGTTTATCTTAGAAAATATATTACTTTACAAAAGCATCTAAAGCAGGCAGTTATAGGGGCTAGAGGAAGTATTTTCTCTCTATAAAACTGATAAGATTATATTTTGTAGCAATGAAGTGTAAAGTGAAGGTTCCCCTTAAAAACTCCAGCAGACAGACAGAGGAAGAATATATTTCGTGCAGACCTGAACATGACAGAGAACGGTAAGGAGGGGGGTTCATTTATTTACAAGTCCCAGTTTACTCCTTTACTCTTATCAATGGTTTTGAGATAACTATGAGGGGCCGTGTACGCCAAAATTCAAACTAACCTCGTGCACACACTACTGAAAACATCTGGCCTTGCACACACACTACTGAAATACTCTCACATTCACTCCTGAACACCTCACACACACACAAAACTGAAAGTTAAACCTCACACACATACTACTAAAAATTAACCTCACACACACGCAACTGCAAATGAACCTCACACACACACACACTATTGAAATATTCTTACATTCACTACTGAACACCTCACACACACACACACACACACACACACACACACACACACACACACACACACACTACTGAACACATTTGGCCTTGCAGACACACTACTGAACGCATCTGGCCTTGCACACACACACTACTTAAAACATCTGGCCTTGCACACACACTACTGAAATACTCTCACATTCACTACTGAACACCTCACACACACACACACAACTGAAAAGTAAACCTCACACACACACAAAACTGAAAGTTAAACCTCACACACATACTACTGAAAATGAACCTCACACGCATACACAACTGCAAATGAACCTCACACACACACTATAGAAATCTTCTTACATTCACTACTGAACACCACACACACACACACACACACACACACACACACACACACACACACACACACACACACACACACACACACACACACACACACACACATCTGGCCTTGCAAACACACTACTTAAACATCTGGCCTTGCACACACACTACTGAAATACTCTCACATTCACTACTGAACACCTCACACACACACACAACTGAAAAATAACTTCACACACACACTCCGCAAAACATTTCACTGAAAGATTCCCAGTAGGGAATGTGCATGTGTTTCACCTATGTGTGTGAGGGGGATTCTTGCTGTAACGGAAGTCATTCTAATGAAACGGAAGTAACAAAGAACAATGCTGCAGTGATACAGTAGGTGGCGATAATTCTCGTCTACTCTGTTTGGAAGTCGCCATTAAAGAAGAAGAATGAAACAGAAGGTCCAATACAGCATGGATTTATAGAGAAACAGCACCGCAGCCGTAGGCTGGACCCTGAACCGAGCAGTCTACAAACTGAGACGGTCTGTTCTATGGAGGTGTTCTTGTTTACATCACCTGGCGCAGCTCGTGAGGTGGCCTAGCAACCCGCTAGCAACATGCACAGCTGCAATAAGCTAACAATAATTAAACCGAAATCGAGCCAGAACCTTTTCTTGTTTGTTTTACCATTAATTGAAGTGATTGACATTTCAGGCTGAGAGGACAATGGCCAGTTAAATATGGTTGATTAAGCTTAAGCATATCCCTTTTACACTGTTTTAATCTTTGCTAGTTTATTTAAAACAAATCGTTTCCCTTCTCCCCCTTTTTTTTTCTTCCTCCACCCATGCTGTCCCTCCCACCCTGCTGCACCTATGTCTGAGCCCTAAACCATAGACATATAAAGAGTAGACGCCGCATCGACCGCTGCTGCCTATTGGCGCTGACGAGCCGTGGGGCCGCCATCTTGGACCGGTCACCCGCTCCACTCAGTGTAATCTGTCTGGCAGGCGCAATGAAGTGTCAGCGCATTTTATCAATCATAACTCGCTGAATACAAAACTGATTTTCACGGGGGGGGGGGTTTCTGCAAACGTCATATATGTAGGCATGGTACCGGACACATGATTCGGCGTATTTTAATATTCATAGTAGGCTTAACAGCAATAGAATATTCTGGTATTTGATAGCCTATGTTATGTATGATAGGTATTTTGCAAAAGACACACGATATATATAATATATACACACACAAACACATAAAAAAACACTAATGGTCTATATATGATAGAGAAGCATATTGTGTAGGCCTATACTCAGCTATTTTAATAAGTTGAAAAATGAAGAAACAATAATACATTATACATAGACAGAAGTTATATATCAGTAAAAATGAATATCTATGTCATAAAAAATGAAAATGTACTTCTACATCTATATAAAAAATGTAAATGTTCAAGTTAAACACAAGAACATGACACCACCCCGCCCAAACCATATTTACACAAAGTTGCTCATGACACCCGAATGCCCCGTGCATGCGGCTCCTCCAAAGCATGACTGAGAACCTCTTTCTCATATCTTTGTCTTTGGGAAACCATCAAAATAAAAACGGGAGATTTGAGAGTCAACACAAAAACATTTTAAGAAGGAGGTCAAGCTTATTTTCTTCCTTCTCCTTCCTAGATAGATTAGATTAGATTTTAGATTTAGATTAGGACCCTTTGTGTTTCAGGTGACAAAGACTTCGTCAGGTAATATGCAATGGGAGCCTTCCAATGTCCGTGTAGGCCAACCACCATGAACACAAGAGCCTCAGTAGCAGCATCGGTCTCATTGTTTCCATCACCCATGTCTACAAAAGCAGACATTGACTGGTTATGTGGATTATATTGCACATGTTTTCTGATGGCCATGTCATCCAACATGAGTGAAACACATCCATATTTAGCCTGGTCGTCCTGGCATCTTCTCTCCAGCATATCCAGCATCATCTTGTTCAGGCCAGGCTTGCCATCCACCGAACACAGCCACCTGTAAAAAAATTGAGAAGTAGCTATTTAACGTACTTGCAACCGTAATTTCCAAAAATGAAATTGAACAACATTAAGACTACCTTTTTGTTGTAGTCTCTCTGAGGTATTTGTATGCCTTTGGACCATGTAGATGGAGTGTGAGGGCACATTCTCTGTGGTCCTTTGAGTACTCATGGCCCTGCTTTGCCTTCAAGTCTATTTGAAGATCTGAAATTGTATGAGAAAAAATTAATAAGTCCCCTTCATATAATAACAAAGGAGTTTAATAAAGAGTGTAAGAGTAAGATGTACATGAATTTCAAAGTGCTAATTTCATCTTACCTGAGTAGAAATCAAGCCTCTTTGAGTTCTTCATTAATGAGGTTCTTTTCCCTCAAATCCCCCAAAAGAGTCCTCACTGTGGTCTCTGCCCTCTTTTCTCTAGCCATGGCATTCTTCCTCTCTCGCTCTAGACTCTCCACTCTTGCTAAAGCTTCATTGAGTCTGGCCTTAAGAGCAGTAGGAGAAGCAGGCGAGACATAGCTATGATCCTAGTAGAAAGAGGGATGAACATGGTTTGAGTGATGTTTCACTTCACACACATCACTTTGACACAACTAGAGTATGGCCCACATTCTTTCTTATAGTCATCACCTGTCAAAGCCACTGCCAGCATCATGCGTGTGTGTGTGTGTGCCAGGAATGCATGTTCAACATGTCTTCAATTGTGTGTGTATGTGTTTATTTGTGAGTGTGTTTAATATGAGTGGCAGCAAACAAGAGAGATTTTACTTTGTCTAGGACCATTATGATATGATGTTGAAAATAGAAATACTCACATCATTAGGCTGAGGTTGTGAGTGTGAGGTTGAAGCTTCTGGGTCGTCCTGAGGGGCCACAGACAGGCTCTCTTCAGCTTTTCTGGAAGTAGACGTAGTCCTGCCCTTTTCTGGCACACACACACACACACACACACACACACACACACACACACACACACACACACACACACACACACACACACACACACACACACACACACACACACACACACACACACACACACACACACACACACACACACACACACACACACACACACACACACACACACACACACACACACACACACACACACACAGACACACACACACACACACACACACACACACACACACACACACACACACACACACACACACACACACACACACACACACACACACACACACACTTTGGAGGTGAACCGGGAAGCTGAAGATGGAGGGAATAACACCATCTCTGAGTCGGACAATCTGTCCTGTCCTGTCAAACTCGTCCTGCTTAAAATGCTCACTGCAAATCACGGATGACTCGCTTGCAGTGAACCCTTCCCTCCTCAAAGCAACTTCCCACTTCTTTCTCATATCTTTGTCTTTGGGAAACCTTCAAAATAAAAACGGGAGATTTGAGAGTCAACACAAAAACATTTTAAGAAGGAGGTCAAGCTTATTTTCTTCCTTCTTCTTCCTAGATAGATTAGATTAGATTTTACTGTATTCATCCCACAACGGGGACATTCACTTGTTACAGCAGCGATTTATAAAGTCTCAGTTGGCCATGAACATAATGTTTGCTGGCTACGATTTCGCTGGCGGACATCAATACAGTACAATAATATTCTATTTACAAAATACAACCAATTATAATGTTGAATCTTACTTGTGAAAAGTAATCCCCCGACCCCTGTTCGCAATCGTCCGCCGATTTGCACAGCAATATGCTGCACAGTGCTCTGGCATCTTGAAACCTCTGCTGTCTATGGGTAGAATGTCTGTAGGATGACCGGTCCAAGATGGCGGCCGTATTTCTTGCGCCCCAGCAGCCAATGCGGCGTCTACTCTTTATATGTCTATGCCCTAAACCCTCACACACCTCCTCACACACCCCCCTCCCACCCTGCTGCACCTATGAACACTGAGGGGGGGCTTTGTGTTTTTACCTGCAACTATGGCCCATTCCCAAACCGCCCCCTACACCCTACCCCTCCGTTTGCGCATTCACGCGGAGGGTCCGCCATATAGAGGGCTGTTCCAAAGCAACGAGTGTCGAGGGGGAGTGGGCTATCAAGCCCTCAAATAGCGAGTCTGCAGCGGTGCTGACTTGAGACCGGTCTCTACCTGACCGGAGTCACGCTGTGTGTGTCCGTCAGGAAACACGCTGTTAACAAGTAGTTCCAGCAAACATCCACTGATAAATTGCGATGTTAACAACCTCATGATAATCTCATATGTTTTTAATTTAGGATCATACCTGTGTTTAGTCTAGAAAAAGGTAAATGTGTGCATTTTTATTATAAAGTTGTGTATATTTACAGACCGTTTCAAAAACTAAGAAGCTGATAAACATCAGGTTTAAAACTAAAAGAGCTTTGAAACACAATGAAAGATGTTTGGAGTTTTATTTGAGTTATTCATTTAAACTTTTTGTCTAAGAGATGCTGATTTGAAACCGTTGTTACATACAGTTACGGCATTTCCTGTTTCTGCCGGAGAGAAGGGAGGCCGTCCCAAAGCTTGCTGCTGTATTTACTCCCTCCATCTGACAGGAGGGAGCCTCGTTGAGCTGCGAGTGTGGCTACAGACGGAGTTCACTCCGTCACGGAGGGATAGCGTCGAGGGAGTGGTTTGGGATTGGGCCTTTGTCTCTGAAAGGTGTCCACAGTGTTGTTTTTATACAAAATAAGTCATCTTTCCAGATAATCTAGTTCCTTTCTCGCAGTAAGGATAAGAATAATTGACAGAGAGGCTGTAAAAATCCCCGTACTAGCGAAAGCCCTTTACTTAAATGTAACAAATCACCCTATACTCTTAACAAACGTTTTTGAGATAACAGGGTCTCCACTATTAGACCTCAGGGTTGCTCACACGGCTAGTGCTTGTTTTAAGTTTAGCTTAGAAAATATATTACTTTACAATAGCATCTAAAGCAGGCAGTTATAGAGGCGAGAGGAAGTATTTTCTCTCTATAAAACTGATAAGATTATATTTTGTAGCAATGAAGTGTAAAAAGGTTCCCCTTAAAAACTCCAGCAGACAGACAGAGGAAGAATCTATTTCGTGCAGACCTGAACATGACAGATAACGGTAAGGAGGGGGGTTCATTTATTTACAAGTCCCAGTTTACTCCTTTACTCTTATCAATGTTTTTGAGATAACTATGAGGGGCCGTATACGCCAAAATTCAAACTAACCTTGCGCACACACTACTGCAAACATCTGGCCTTGCACACACACTACTGAAATACTCTCACCTTCACGACTGAACACCTCACGCACACACAAAACTGAAAGTTAAACCTCACACACATACTACTGAAAATTAACCTCACACACACGCAACTGCAAATGAACCTCATACACACACTATTGAAATCTTCTTATATTCACTACTGAACACCTCACACACACACACACACACACACACACACACACACACACACACACACACACACACACACACACACACACACACACACACACACACACACACACACACACAAACACACACACACACACACACTACTGAACACATCTGGCCTTGCAAACACACTACTGAACACATCTGGCCTTGCACACACACTACTGAAATACTCTCACATTCACTACTGAACACCTCACATACACACACAACTGAAAGTTAAACCTCACACACATACTAATGAAGCTTAGCGCAAGTTCAGACAGGAAGACCTATCACTCCGTATTGCACGTCATGGCAATACTCGCTCCCTTCACTAGATGACAGGGAGTGCCACTCCTTAGACAACCTATCACTTCCCTCCATTCACAAGCCTAACGGTACGTCCACACAGCAGCTTCAGAAGAAACTTCCACCGCTTCCAACGCTTCTCTGCCCATTGACTTTGAATGGGGATGACGTCACTTTGCCTCGCTTTTCGCCGAACTGCATTGTGGGGGAGCGAAGCGAAGATTTCCAGGATGTCCAGGATCTCCAGGATTCAAAAGTTGAGCAATGTTCAACTTTTGAAGCTGAGCTGGAAGCGCCAGCCAATCAAACACGTTTATGCAAATCTGACAGGAGAAGCGCTAGCCAATCAAACCGCGTGTAAGCAGGGAGAACCAGACCGCAGTTAATTTCCTCATATTCCAAACGAGAAATTACGGTAGCAAATCACTCGGTTCTTTACGACCAGAACTATTAACGGGATACAAACCGGAGGAACCAGGCATGGAGGGAGGTGGCAGAGACAGTGGGTGAAACTGGTGGGTTTTCGCCTGTTTGGGGAGTTTATATATATATATATTGCTCGCATAAAATCCCCGGGATTTTTTGCTTTGTATGTCGGGGGCGGGAGATTCATGTGATTGGTTGTTGGTCGCATTGGTCGCAAAAAATCCCCAAGCTGTCAGACACGCCCAGCTCCAAGATTTTCAAGATTTTTGAAAAGCTGCTGTGTGGACGTACCGTAATTATCGCACCTTTTAATTCCTCTATATATTGTAAAGAAATATTTGTATGTATTCAGGTTAGTAAACTATCAAGATGCTTAAAAAGGGAAAATGATTTGTGTAGAAAACTGGGCTGGTTTTGGGCCTGCTAACATGTGGTTTTGTGAGGACAAAGGAAGAGGGGGGAGGTGTGGAGTTGACATAGTCATCTCAGATCCCTGTGATAAGGAAGCTGAGCCACTGGGATTGGGGACTTAAGATGTGGGGTGTTGATGATAATTTGGGCAGCCAATCACTGGTCTGGAAGGGAGGCGCAGATAACTCCTCCTTGGGTCAGCGAGGGATATAGACAGAAACCCCGCTGTGTTCGGTCTCTTTCTCCTCTGGCTGGCTGGCTGGCTGGCTGGCTGGCTGGCTGGCTCACGTGAGTATCAGGTAAATGTGGGATCCCACAGAACTGTATGTAATTTGTACTGTATTGATTGTACTTGATTGTATTGCATTGTATATTACCATTAAAGTGGATTATTGTTAAACGGTTACTTGTTTGCTATGGGTTTCCTTCCTGTAAGATAACGGCTATGTTCTAGGAACGCGAGGAGGTTTAAGAAAGCGGACAAGTGGTCCACACAAATCTCCTAACAATATGCTCTCCCCTTTTCTATCAGCTGTCTTTAAGGTGTCAACGCGCAACGGTAGTGCAAACAAACCTCCGCGTACGATAAATCTTACCTCAAAGATGTCCAATTCGGACGATTCCGAGGACGAACTCTTCCAGGAGGATCTCAATCCCAGCCCTGACGCTCCGCCCGAGGCAGCTTCCCCCTCCTCAAGCTACCGGCGCTCGAGCACTTGTGCGGGTTCCCGCAGTAGCTCTCATTCAGCAGAGGCAGATCTCCTCACCCCCTAAACGCACCAGGAGCGTCTGCGCTGCGTTACGGCCGCGCCGCGGCGTTCGCAAATATCGCAGCCACTCTAGTCAATGGGTGCTATTCCACCAGATGCGCCGCGCTGCGCCGCGGCTCGAAGCGTCCCAGAAGCTCCTCGCCGCAAGGAATTTCTAAAATATAGGATGAATCCTATTTTTGACGCGGAGCAGCGCGGCGCAGGCAGGAAGTGATGAAAATCACCTTGTTGTCTGCTTTGCTGGTTGAGGGGGTGCACCCAAAACCGTCTTTCAAGTAGGAGAATCCATGCCAGCGTTCTCCTCCGGTTTACAGGCACTGTAAATTATATATATATACAATAATTATGATGATGAATGCATATTTTTTTACCACTAAAATACAGCAACACATCTTTGATTCATGTCGTTTATAACTGGAATATTACAATTATTATTAACTGTGTCTGTAGTCTACAACACAACAAAATAGGAAATAACAACAATAAACACGATTTAAACAGACACAAACATAAACCATTTAACTACGTAGCCTACTTACTTGTAGAAGTACAAATGTCCAGGAAATATTCCAAAATCAACAACAACTGCGAGGCTGCACACACGACGCTCCGCTTCCGCAACGTTTTGAAACGCGCCTGGTGTGTTTGGTCGCAGGAGGAGGTCGCAGAGTGGCGCAGCCGCAGCGCAGCGCGGCACAGACGCTCCTGGTGCGTTTAGGGGGTTACGGAGCGTCCACACTACAGCTTCAAAAAAAGCTTGGAGCTGGGCGTGTCTGTAGCTTGGCCATTTTATTCAAGCAACACGACCAACAACCAATCACATGAATCTCCCGCCCCCGACATACAAAGGCAAAAAACCCCGGGGATTTTATGGGAGCAATATATATATATAAACTCCCCAAACAGGCGAAAACCTACCAGTTTCACCCACTGTCTCTGCCACCTCCCTCCATGCCACGTTCCTCCGGTTTGTATCCCGGTAGGTGAAGAGGGTCTGGTCATACAAAACCGGGTGATTTGCTACAGCGATAATTAGTTTCTCCTCCAACTTTTTTTGAAATATAGAAATGAACGGCGGGATATCTTTCCCAGCTTAGACGCGGTTTGATTGGCTACGGCTTCAGCTGTCAGATTTTCCGAAACGGGATTTGATTGGCTGGCGCTGGCTACTCCGGCGTCTCCGGCGGAGACGGACCGCTATGCTACCCACAATTCAGTTCGGCGAAAAAGCGAGGCAACGTGACGTCACCCCATTGAAAGTGAATGGGCAGATTGGAGTTGTCGACGCTGTCGACGCTGTCGACGCTGTAGTGTGGACGGGACTCTCTCCCAGCTTCGCGAGCTCAGACCAAGTAGCAGGCGCCGTTCCCCAGCTCACGCCAGCAGCTCCAGCCGGCCCCTCCGACACATGGGAGCCTGCCTGCAGACCTCCACTCTCAGGACAGTTCCGGTGCAGACCTCCACTCTCAGGACACCTCCACTGTCAGTACAGGAAGTGACGATTCTGACGCGTTTTTTTCCCGCCCACCGAAGGACTCGTTTGATGGAAGTTACGGAGGTGATGAGTCCGCCCACCGTGCACTTTGGGTCGGCCTTGGTCAAGCCCTTTTGACCCCCCCAGCCTGGTTCTCGTAAAAGTTTTTCGCTCAAATGACACCATGGAGGAATGTAACGGGAGTTGACAGGCCCTCCTCACGAGTGCCTATTTTCGGACACTTTTTTTCACTTTTCCCTGGTTTTATTATTTTTTTGGCTATTTCACCCGGTTTCTACCGGGGACATTGCCCAGTCTCGGGTGTCCCCCCACGGCCTGTGTCCAGCCCCCCCCACACTCATCCATATATTAACGGATTTTGACCATTTTTGTTGCATTTTTCTCCTCTCCTCTCACTGATCGAATGGCAAACGCGACCCACTGTCGGAGGGCCTCCGAGCCGGCCAATATGAAGCATGACCAAGACGCACCGTCCAGGGGTCCCACGGGTCCCCAACACGTTCTCACTCCCATTCCGTCACATATTGACGGACGGTCAGGGCCCCTCCCCGTCGCTATATTACGTACAGGGTACCCCTTGCCCGTCAGGCTTCTACGGGCAGGGCGTCCCATAGACCTTCATTGCGGACAGCGGACCCCTTGACCGTCAGGCTTCTACGGGCAGGGCGTCCCATAGACCTTCATAATGCCTATTTTAAGGTTAATTTGGCCATTAAAATGCGTTTTTATGTCATTTTATGTGAGTAATGAGTTTTTATTTCTGATTATTTGTGCAGTACATGTACATGATGTTTAGTTTGCTAGTTATGACGAAGATTACTTCATGAATGTGTACACATTCATGGTTGCTAAGGTGGTTGCTATGGACGCTGCAACAGCTCCCAGACCACGTGATCAACAACAATGGCCGACCTTCGTGTTATTCTCGGTGGAAAATGCCTATTTTAAGGTTCATTTGGCCATTAAAATGCGTTTTGATGTCATTTTATGCGAGTAATGAGTTTTTATTTCTGATTATTTGTGCAGTACATGTACATGATGTTTAGTTTGCTAGTTATGACGAAGATTACTTCATGAATGCTAACGTTTTTTTGGTGGAAATGTGTTTTTTCACAGCAAAGTCACCCTCTGTACTTGGACTTATTGGGAGAATCTAAAGGCAAGAACATCCCAAATATTAATTTAGGTCTTTATTGTAGACCTTTAGTGTTGCCGTCTGTGAGGAAAATACATGGGGCTCAGAGCCTCGTATTTTTAAAATCTTTTTTTCCTTCTAATTTGTTATTCTTTTCAAAATAACACACTGTTATTTACTCACCAATAACACACAATTATCCTTGCTTTTATTTATTGGTTTAATTCCATAATCTCGGGCTTTTTTGGCGTTCGTCAGGAACTGAATTTCAAAATAAAAATAACCGGAAACAGACGTAGGCCTATAAGGGACATTTCGAGCATCATTGTGATTGTCAACATTTTTGAGTTTAGGATGGCTGAAGACACAACACTACCCATAATCCCCAGCTATCGTTTAGGACTACAGTCCCCATGATTACTCTTCAAGGTCTGGGATTGGATGTTGGAGTGGCAGTGCGCCAAGGTTACGCAGAGCGTCAAACAGCTGTTTGAAATGGAACGAAACCACGCCAGACTATCCAAAACTGGAATCGAACGCCCCCCCAGAACTACACACTACACTATTGTGTTTCGCAAAATGTTCTATGGGACGTCTCTACTGAACGTTTTCGTTTTTCCCACAATTAGAAGTTGCCAGTATTAAACACATTGGTGTTATCAAATGTAAAACATATAATTAATAAATGGGTGAAAATCGCTGTCCATAATGCGCAGCATCAATATATAGCATTAATATATACCCACATGACAGCTCATTGATACTTTGTAATTCTACTCCACTACAATTCAGAGGTTAACCTGGTATTTTTACTCCACTACACTTATTTGAGTTACTTTGCAGATTCTGATTAATGATGTGAAATATAAACAACCCTTAAATCAGACTTTAGTTTAGTAGAGTAAAATTCAGGGAAGGTGATTGTCAAGTGCCAACAATCAGGAGAGATATTTGATAGTTGGTGCTTGAGAAGACTAAACATGTATCTGCAATTGACATTAATGGAAACGAGTAATAAAGTATATTAATTACTCGTTATTCTCTACTAATAGTTAATTAAAGACTATATATTATGGCTATTTTGCACATCCCTTTCAAGATTTCAAGATTTTAAAGGTTTATTGACATATCATATACACAACTACGGTGTAGTTATGCAATGAATGAAAAACTTGGGTCACAGGTCCCTCAACAGTGCATTACAAGACATCTATCAATATGTGTGTACCTCCACCATTAAACTGTCATATTCTGCACATTTCTTATTCTATCTACATACATAAGAGTATAATCCATATGTATAATATTAGTTAAAATAAGTGCTTCAACATAGTTAACATTGCAGGAACGCAATATATTAGACGTTAAGTACTTTGTCAGGCTTAATATTTATCTGTAGATAGATACCCCCAAAGTTTTTTCTTATTTAAAAGAAGACCTTAATCTGTTATTTAATGTTTAAATAAAGGTTAATTCGTTTTTCTGTTTTGCACCTCCTCCTATTAATATCTGTGTACATCCTGCACTAAACTGTTTTATTGTAGAGATCACTTATAGTATCTTCTTGATTTTTTATATTCTATATTTCTATCACAGACCTTCTACTTTCCCCCTATGAAAGTATGTACTCTTCATATTTTTATTCAAATATTCAAATAATATTTGATGAAAAAAATATTAAGAGTACATTATTGTTTTTATGTGTTATATTATAACACATAAAAACAATAATTCAATAACGTGCTTTAGCCACAAGGCGGTGCACACAAGGTACACACAGCCATAATAACTTTGTATTATTAGTGTAGGACACTATGTACAACATCTGAAGATGTGTAGTTTTATTCATGCTTTCACATAATTTTACAGCATATTGCTATAAATATTTCAGACTCAGTATTTATATTCTTACATTCAAAATTCAATCAAATTCAAATCAGTAATATCTTTAAAAACTACAAGTCCTTTTATATCAGCTGTGTAAATATAACCTATCTATGAATTATATCAAATGTAAAAGTCAGATGAATTAGTGTTGATACTGCAAGGAGACGTATTGTGTGAAGAGAAATTGAAGATGTTTTTTAATTGTTGATATATTTATGATCCACGTCAAGTATTCAGTTTCGGCGGCATTTCTTCAGTTTTTCCAAAGGTCTTCTCATCAGGGCTCTATCAATAAAGAACTACGACAGATCTGTAATATGTAATGCAGCCGAACCGTGTATTACAATGCAGTTATGTGATGACTTTTAAAGAGAAAAGCAAGAGCACTCGGAATTAAGTATTATTTTATTCTTTTAAAAATGTTTTCCGGATTTTATATAATATAAACACCAAATCCCAGCATGCTTTGCTGCTAAAACATCCAATCAGCGTAGCTGAGGATCTTGGGTAATCGCACGAAATGCCTACGTCTGTTTCCGGTTATTTTTATTTTGAAATTCAGTTCCTGACGAACACCAAAAAAGCCCGAGATTATGGAATTAAACCAATAAATAAAAGCAAGGATAATTGTGTGTTATTGGTGAGTAAATAACAGTGTGTTATTTTGAAAAGAATAACAAATTAGAAGGAAAAAAGATTTTAAAAATACGAGGCTCTGAGCCCCATGTATTTTCCTCACAGACGGCAACACTAAAGGTCTAAAAATAAAGACCTAAATGAATATTTGGGATGTTCTTGCCTTTAGATTCTCCCAATACGTCCAAGTACAGAGGGTGACTTTGCTGTGAAAAAACACATTTCCACCAAAAAAACGTTAGCAACCATGTGTACACATTCATGAAGTAATCTTCGTCATAACTAGCAAACTAAACATCATGTACATGTACTGCACAAATAATCAGAAATAAAAACTCATTACTCGCATAAAATTACATCAAAACGCATTTTAATGGCCAAATGAACCTTAAAATAGGCATTTTCCACCGAGAATAACACGAAGGTCGGCCATTGTTGTTGATCACGTGGTCTGGGAGCTGTTGCAGCGTCCATAGCAACCACCTTAGCAACCATGAATGTGTACACATTCATGAAGTAATCTTCGTCATAACTAGCAAACTAAACATCATGTACATGTACTGCACAAATAATCAGAAATAAAAACTCATTACTCGCATGAAATGACATCAAAACGCATTTTAATGGCCAAATGAACCTTAAAATAGGCATTTTCCACTGAGAATAACACGAAGGTCGGCCATCGTTGTTGATCACGTGGTCTATGAAGGTCTATGGGACGCCCTGCCCGTAGAAGCCTGACGGTCAAGGGGTCCGCTGTCCGCAATGAAGGTCTATGGGACGCCCTGCCCGTAGAAGCCTGACGGGCAAGGGATACCCTGTACGTAATATAGCGACGGGATGGGAGTGAGAACGTGTTGCACACACACACACACACACACACACACACACACACACACACACACACACACACACACACACACACGCGCGCGCACGCACGCGCACACACACACACACACACACACACACACACACACACACACACACACACACACTACTGAACTCATCTGGCCTTGCAAACACACTACTTAAAACATCTGGCCTTGCACACACACTACTGAAATACTCTCACATTCACTACTGAACACCTCACACACACACAACTGAAAATAACCTTCACACACATACACACACACACACACACACACACACACACACACACACACACACACTCCGCAAAACATTTTACTGAAAGATTCCCAGTAGGGAATGTGCATGTGTTTCACCTATGTGTGTGAGGGGGATTCTTGCTGTAACGGAAGTCATTCTAATGAAACGGAAGTAACAAAGAACAATGCTGCAGTGATACAGTAGGTGGCGATAATTCTCGTCTACTCTGTTTGGAAGTAGCCATTAAAGAAGAAGAATGAAACAGAAGGTCCAATTCAGCATGGATTTATAGAGAAACAGCACCGCAGCCGTAGGCTGGACCCTGAACCGAGCAGTCTACAAACTGAGACGGTCTGTTCTATGGAGGTGTTCTTGTTTACATCACCTGGCGCAGCTCGTGAGGTGGCCTAGCAACCCGCTAGCAACATGCACAGCTGCAATAAGCTAACAATAATTAAACCGAAATCGAGCCAGAACCTTTTCTTTTTTGTTTTACCATTTATTGAAGTGATTGACATTTCAGGCTGAGAGGACAATGACCAGTTAAATATGGTTGATTAAGCTTAAGCATATCCCTTTTACAGTGTTTTATTTAGTTAATTAAGGTGTATTGTAAATGTCTTATTTCAGTGTTGGGTTATACTTAGCTTCAGCCTCTCGTGTCATATCTGCTTCCAAAAAAACTACATGTCAAGTGCAAATGCCAAAGTCAAGGCTTATTCTGCAATCCACTGACTTCACAGTGATTATGTCCAATTCTTATCTAAAGTGTATTGTGCTTTTCCTTAAACACACATTGCCAAACAATCTCTCAATAAGATTTCCATCAAAATAAGACACACAAACTGTAGCTTTTACCAGTTAACCTCTGCATAGATACTGGCAATCTGAGAAGTCTTGTCAACTACAAACATTGACATTAGTTGAAAGACCACTGTTTTGCTCAAAATGAGATTAAGTACCTGATAAGAGAGACCCCCATAAACCTTAGTCCCACCTCCCTTTGATGTGGCACCTGTCACTCTGACATCTCTGACCTTTGACCCTCTTATCTTTTATGACTTGTTTGTTTATTGTTTTATTTCCCCCTCATAAAGGATGTTGCTCAATAGTGGGGTGATAAGACTTTATTGCCCCTTTGATGTGAAACCTGTCATAGTGTCCTTAGTAGGTCATTATAGTCAACGATGAAACCATTATAGTCAATGATAATAGTTTGACTTGTTTAGCTGTTTATTGTTTTATTGCCCTCCTCATAAAGGACGTTGCTCAATAGGGGGTGATAAGATTATTGCCCCTTTGATGTGACACCTGTTGTAGTATCCCCCTAGTAAGCCATTATAGTCAATGATGATAGTATGACTTGTTTAGGTCACCTGTTGTGGTTGTAATGCCCTCTATAAGGTAATGTTCTTTAATAGTGGGTTACTATTACTTATTTACTCTTTTGTGGTAATATAAGGTGACATAGTATGTCTTTTGAAGTTGTATAGTTAGGTAATAATACTTTGACCTTGTTTGTGTTAATATGGGGTTCAAAGGGTAATCTTTGCTAGTTTATTTAAAACAAATTGTTTCCCTTCTCCCCCTTTTTTTTCTTCCTCCACCCATGCTGTCCCTCCCACCCTGCTGCACCTATGTCTGAGCCCTAAACCCTCACACACCTCCTCACAAACCCCCCTCCCACCCTGCTGCACCTACGTCAGAGCCTTAAACCCTCACACACCCCCCTCACACTACCCCCTCCCACCCTGCTGCACCTATGAACACTGAGGGCGGGGCTTTGAGTTTTTACCTGCAACTATGTCTCTGAAAGGTGTCCACAGTGTTGTTTTTATAAAAACAAGTCATCTTTCCAGATAATCTAGTTCCTTTCTCGCAGTAAGGATAAGAATAATTGACAGAGAGGCTGTAAAAATCCTCGTACTAGCGAAAGCCCTTTACTTAAATGTAACAAATCACCCTTTACTCTTAACAAACGTTTTTGAGATAACAGGGTCTCCACTATTAGACCTCAGGGTTGCTCACACACAAGACTAGTGCTTGTTTTAAGTTGAGCTTAGACAATATATTACTTTACAATAGCATCTAAAGCAGGCAGTTAAATCAATCAATCAATCAATGTTTATTTATATAGCCCAATATCACAAATGTTACATTTGTCTCAGTGGTCTTCACAGTGTGTAGAGAATATCAGTATGACAATACGACACCCTCTGTCCTTAGACCCTCACATCGTACAAGGAAAAACTTCCGAAGAAAACCCACAGTTTAAAGGGAAAAATGGGAGAAACCTCAGGGAGAGCAACAGAGGAGGGATCCCTCTCCCAGGACGGACAGACGTGCAATAGATGCCGTGTGTAAATTGAAAAGAGAATACATTTGCAACATAGGTAGTCCAAATGTTTGGAAATGCATGTTTGTATAATAGGAAGATGAATCCACGAGGATATCCATCCAGGACCGATGATCCAGGACCACAGCCACGACTCAAGATCCAGGGCTCGCGATCCAGGACACAGGACCGCAGGATCATCCATGACTCCGGATCCCGGTGTATATATACACCAAAAAGAAAGACATTTGGGGAAGCTGGGTTAATCGGAACATGAGAGTACACAGGTATAGACAGAGAGAAGGAAGAAGTAAGATGTCCCCCGACAAACTAAGCCTATATCAGCAAAACTAGGGGCTGAATCTAATCATCCCTAACTATAAGCTTTATCAAAAAGGAAGGTCTTAAGCGCACTCTTAAAAACGGATAGGGTGTCTGCCGCCCGAACACAAACTGGAAGCTGATTCCACAAATGTGGAGCTTGATAAGAAAAGGCTCTGGCTCCCATTGTACTTTTAGAGATTCTAGGAACAACCAACAACCCTGCATTATTGGAACGCAATGCCCTAGTAGGACAGTAGGGTATAATGAGTTCTTTAAGGTAAGATGGCGCCTGCCCATTAAGGGCTTTGTAGGCGAGAAGAATCATTTTAAATTCTATCCTGTGTTCTATAGGGAGCCAGTGTAAGGCACCCAGAACAGGAGTAATGTGGTCCCTTTTCCTAACTCTGGTTAGTACACGAGCTGCAGCATTTTGAATCAGCTGAAGCGACTTGACTGACTTCTTGGTACTCCCTGATAATAAAGAGTTACAATAATCCAGCCTAGAAGTAACAAATGCATGGACTAGTTTCTCTGCATCGTTTTGAGGCAAGATATGCCTGATTTTTGCAATGTTACGTAGATGGAAGTAGGCGGTCCTTGAATTTATTTTATGTGGGCGTTAAAGGATAAATCCTGATCAAATATAACACCAAGATTCCTTACAGTCTCACTGGAGGACAAATTAATGCCATCCATAGTTAGTATATCTTTAGATAATTTGTTTCGTAGATTCTTCGGGCCAAGTACAATAACTTCAGTTTTGGTCGTGTTTAACATCAAAAAGTTTAAGGTCATCCACGTTTTTAAGTCCTTAAGGCAGTCTTGAATTTTATTTAGATGATTAATTTCATCAGGCTTGATTGATAAATATAGTTGAGTATCATCCGCATAACAATGAAAGTTTACAGAATGATTCCTTATAATATTGCCTAACGGAAGCATATATAATGTGAACAAAATAGGTCCGAGCACTGAGCCCTGTGGCACTCCATGGCTAACTTTGGTTTGCGTGGAAGATTCATCGTTAACACGTACAAACTGAGAGCGTTCAGATAGATAGGACCTAAACCAGCCTAGAGCAGTTCCCTGTATGCCAACTAAGTGCTCTAGTCTTTGCAATAGGATATCATGGTCGATAGTATCAAATGCAGCACTGAGATCGAGCAAAACAAGAATAGAGACAAGTCCCTTGTCTGAGGCTATTAGAAAGTCATTTGTGACTTTAACCAGAGCTGTCTCTGTGCTATGATGTGTTCTAAAGCCAGACTGAAAATCTTCAGATAAATCATTGCTTTTTAAGTAATCACACAGCTGTTTTGCGACCGCTTTCTCAAGAATTTTTGAGAGGAACGGAAGATTAGAAATAGGTCTATAGTTGGCTAAAACCTCTGGATCGAGGTTGTGCTTTTTAAGAAGCGGTTTATCACTGCTACTTTGAATGATTGTGGAACATAGCCTGATAATAAAGACATATTCATAATATTTAATAAAGAAGTGCTAATTAATGGAAAAACGTCCTTCAACAGCTTAGTTGGAATTGGGTCTAACATGCACGTTGATGGTTTAGAAGAGAGAATCATTTAATGTAATTGTTCAAGGTTTATGGCTGAAAAGCATTCTAGTTTACTATCTAGTGTAATATTAGAACTTACGTTTCCGGGAGCTGTTGATAACACTATACTGGTCAAAGGCAAGAGGTCATTAATTTTGTTTCTAAGAGTAACAATGTTATCGTTAAAAAAGCACATAAAATCATTACTACTTAGTGCTATGGGAATAGAAGGCTCAATCAAGCTGTGGCTCTTTGTCAGCCTGGCTACAGTGCTGAAAAGAAATCTTGCATTATTCTTATTCTCATCTATTAATGAAGAGTAGTAGGCTGCTCTCGCTTTACGCAGTGCTTTCTTATATTCATTGAGAGTAATATGCCAAATTAAACGAGATCCTTCAAGTTTAGTGGAACGCCATATCCTTTCAAGTTGTCTAGACTTTTGCTTTATTTTGCGGGTTTCGGCATTATGCCATGGAGCTAATCTATGTTGTTTTATTTTCTTCTTTTTCAAAGGAGCAACAGAGTCTAATTTTATTCGCAGCGCATCTATAGCACTATCAACAACATAATCAATTTGGGGTGGTGTACATTTTGTATAAGTTTCCTCCCCTACATGCAGACATGCTATCGAGTTAAGTATTGGTGGAATCTCTTCCTTAAATGTGGCTATAGCACTAACAGATAGGTTTCTGCTGCAAGAGCTTTTTACTAATGCTTTGTAGTCTCGTAATAGTACTTCAAAAGTTACTAAGAAATGGTCGGATAAAGCAGGATTATGCGGTTCGACTAATAGTTGCTCAATTTCAATACCATAAGTCAGAACAAGGTCGAGAGTGTGATTATAGCAGTGGGTTGGTTTATTTACACTCTGACAGAAACCAACAGAATCTAATATAGAGTTAAATGCAACAGTAAGGCTATTTTTATCATCGTCAACATGAATATTAAAGTCACCTACGATAATTACTTTGTCTGTTTTAAGAACCAAAGTTGATAAAAACTCAGAGAATTCTGATAAGAATTCTGAATAAGGACCTGGTGCACGATACAGTGTAACAAATAAGATTGGCTGCAAAGTTTTCCAGGTCGGATGCGTAAGACTAAAAACGAGGCTTTCAAAGGAGGTATAATTTAATTTTGGTTTAGTATTGATAAGTAAACTTGAGTCAAAGATGGCTGCAACTCCACCTCCTCGGCCCGTGCCTCGAGCAATATGAGTGTTGATATGGCTGGGTGGAGTGGCCTCATTTATGCTGACATATTCTTCATGTCTCAACCAAGTTTCAGTGAGACAGCATATATCAATATTATAATCTGATATTAAATAATTTACCAATATTGCTTTAGATGCTAGAGATCTTATGTTTAAGAGATCACATTTAATCTTCCTGTTTTGTTGCACTGTAGTAGTTGTTACATTTACTTTTATTAGGTTATTATGTATGACACCTCTATTAGGTTTTACCTTAAATTGTCCTTGGGCAGACACACACACCGCTAATATTGGGTATTGTATAGGGGCTAGAGGAAGTATTTTCTCTCTATAAAACTGATAAGATTATATTCTGTAGCAATGAAGTGTAAAGTGAAGGTTCCCCTTAAAAACTCCAGCAGACAGACAGAGGAAGAATCTATTTCGTGCAGACCTGAACATGACAGAGAACGGTGAGGAAGAGGGTTCATTTATTTACAAGTCCCAGTTTACCCCTTTACTCTTATCAATGTTTTTGAGATAACTATAAGGGGCCGTGTACGCCAAAATTCAAACTAACCTTGTGCACACACTACTGAAAACATCTGGCCTTGCACACACACTACTGAAATACTCTCACATTAACTACTGAACACCTCACACACACACAAAACTGATAGTTAAACCTCACACACATACTACTGAAAATTAACCTCACACACACGCAACTGCAAATGAACCTCACGCACACACCATTGAAATCTTCTTACATTCACTACTGAACACCTCTCACACACACACACACACACACACACACACACACACACACACACACACACACACACACACACACACACACACACACACACACACACACACACACACACACACACACACACACACACACACACACACACACACACACACACACACACACACACACACACACACAGACACACACACACACACACACACACACACACACACACACACACACACACACACACACACACACACACACACACACACACACACACACACACAGACACACACACACACACACACACACACACACACACACACACACACACACACACACACAACTGAACACATATGGCCTTGCAAACACACTACTTAAAACATCTGGCCTTGCACACACACACTACTGAAATACTCTCACATTCACTACTGAACAGCTCGCACACACACACACACACACACACACACACACACACACACACACACACACACACACACACACACACACACACACACACACACACACACACACACACACACACACACACACACACACACACACACACACACACACACACACACACACACACACACACACACACACACACACACACACACACACACACACACACACACTACTGAACACATCTGGTCTTGCAAACACACTACTTAAAACATCTGGCCTTGCACACACACTACTGAAATACTCTCACATTCACTACTGAACACCTCACACACACACAACTGAAAAATAACTTCACACACATACACACACACACACACTCCGCAAAACATTTCACTGAAAGATTCCCAGTAGGGAATGTGCATGTGTTTCACCTATGTGTGTGAGGGGGATTCTTGCTGTAACGGAAGTCATTCTAATGAAACGGAAGTAACAAAGAACAATGCTGCAGTGATACAGTAGGTGGCGATAATTCTCGTCTACTCTGTTTGGAAGTCGCCATTAAAGAAGAAGAATGAAACAGAAGGTCCAATTCAGCATGGATTTATAGAGAAACAGCACCGCAGCCGTAGGCTGGACCCTGAACCGAGCAGTCTACAAACTGAGACGGTCTGTTCTATGGAGGTGTTCTTGTTTACATCACCTGGCGCAGGTCGTGAGGTGGCCTAGCAACCCGCTAGCAACATGCACAGCTGCAATAAGCTAACAATAATTCAACCGAAATCGAGCCAGAACCTTTTCTTTTTTGTTTTACCATTTATTGAAGTGATTGACATTTCAGGCTGAGAGGACAATGGCCAGTTAAATATGGTTGATTAAGCTTAAGCATATCCCTTTTACACTGTTTTATTTAGTTAATTAAGGTGTATTGTAAATGTCTTGTTTCAGTGTTGGGTTATACTTAGCTTCAGCCTCTCGTGTCATATCTGCTTCCAAAAAAACGACTTGTCAATAGTCCAAATGCCAAAGTCAAGGCTTATTCTGCAATCCACTGACTTCACAGAGATTATGTCCAATTCTTATCTAAAGTGTATTGTGCTTTTCCTTAAACACACATTGCCAAACAATCTCTCAATAAGATTTCCATCAAAATAAGACACACAAACTGTAGCTTTTACCAGTTAACCTCTGCATAGATACGGGCAATCTGAGAAGTCTTGTCAACTACAAACATTGACATTAGTTGAAAGACCACTGTTTTGCTCAAAATGAGATTAAGTACCTGATAAGACAGACCCCCATAAACCTTAGTCCCACCTCCCTTTGATGTGCACCTGTCACTCTGACATCTCTGACCTTTGACCCTCTTATCTTTTATGACTTGTTTGTTTATTGTTTTATTGCCCCCTCATAAAGGATGTTGCTCAATTGTGGGGTGATAAGACTTTATTGCCCCTTTGATGTGAAACCTGTCATAGTGTCCTTGGTAGGTCATTATAGTCAACGATGAAACCATTATAGTCAATGATAATAGTTTGACTTGTTTAGCTGTTTATTGTTTTATTGCCCTCCTCATAAAGGACGTTGCTCAATAGGGGGTGATAAGACTATTTGATGTGACACCTGTTGTAGTATCCCCCTAGTAAGCCATTATAGTCAATGATGATAGTATGACTTGTTTAGGTCACCTGTTGTTGTTGTAATGCCCTCTATAAGGTAATGTTCTTTAATAGTGGGTTAATTTGACTTATTTACCCTTTTGTGGTAATATAAGGTTATATGACATAGTATGTCTTTTGAAGTTGTATAGTTGTATACAATTGTGGTCTTACCTTGACTTGAAGATGAAGTCCATGCTATCCTTCCGGACAACAATCTCTATTACTTTTTTGTAAAAGTCCTCCTTATCTCTCTAGTTTCAAAAGTCTAGTTTGTTGTTTGCGTCTCCCGTCTCTGCGTAGAATAACAGTAGCAACAAGAACCTGTGGGCTCACTTGCGCCCCCTTCAGTGCGGCAGAGGTTGTGGCTGCCTCCCCTGATGCTTTTCTCATTGCTGTTGTATGATGAGACCAGCGAGCCTAAATATCATATATACGTGAAATAAGTTATTTAGAGACTATGGATGGCGAGGATAAATGTAATAAAGGGATCTACAAACATTACATTGGTGACATACAGTGAGATGGTAACAGGCATGCGCTTAGTGCCCGCTTTCCAGACAGTTTTTGTGGGGTGACCCATTCTGAGGTGAGGCAGATCTCATCTGTGCCTCACCTCACCCCACAGTAACTGGTTTGAGCGCGCTCACAAAATAAGTGGCCGCACTAAATTAGTGCGGCCACTTATTAAGCTCCAGCAAGTTACTGTGGGTTTACGTGAGGCAGAGCTCGTCCCTGCCTCAATCCTCATCGCTCTCATGTAGCCTAGTTGTAGCGGAGCTCGGTAAATTTGCTGATTTTGACTATAAGAAGCGATTGGAATCATACAGAAATCACATTTACAACACAAATCAATGGAGACATTTTATTATTATTATTATTTAGTTTTTCTTTAATTGTTTTTCAGTTACATTGGAGTATGACAGGTGAGCCTCCCCTGACTGCATGTCGCTGCTATATATAGCATCACTCTTTTCCAGCTTGATTTATCAAATTACATGTTTTCTGTTAATATGTTTAGCCATCAAGTGCATTGCCAACATTATACTGGCTTCACTCGCATTTTAGGATGGTTCCTAACTGAGGGAAAGGATTGCTTACTGTTATCTTTTTTCCTCTTGGTACATGTTTTATTTCATAAAGGTTTTATACGTTTTTGCGCCAGTAGCTATGGTGGTCTGTTGCATCCGAGGTAGATGAATTAACAGCAGTTAAGAAACTACTGTTTAATCAATACTCAATGGTTTATTAAAGGATTTGGTTATATTACGATTTAAAACTATGGAAGGCCATGGGTGCAATATTTTATCAAGTTGTTTTTCTTCATTTTTTATTTCATAAAGGTTTTATAATCTTTAGCGGCAGTAGCTAAGCATGGTGGTCTGCTGCAAGTGAGGTAGTCCACTTGGGGGGTTCCAATGGGGGGTCCAGCCAACACCATGTTCTGTCCTGTTGGGGGTCCCGCCGACTACTGTTCTGCCGGGGGTCCTGCCAAGTCCTTGTCCTGTTCCGTTGGGGGTCCCGCCAACACCTGTCCTGTTGGGGGTCCCGCTGATACCGGCCCGTGTTCCGTCCGGGGTCCCGTCTACGCCTGTCCCGTCGGGGGTTCCGTCTACACCTGTCCCGCCGGCTCCGGTTCCTGCTCCGCCGGGGGTCCCACCAGCTCCTGCTCCGACAATCCAGCTGACCCCGGAGGGGCCTCATCGCGCCCTACGCCGCCTTCCTGCCCGTCTTCCGGAGCTGTTTGATTTTGTCCTGTCTAGATCTGTCTCTGGTTTCCTGTTTTATTTTGAAAAGTGTTCACCCCCCATCCTGTCTGTTGCTTCCTGTCTCTGTGTTCCATCCTGCTTGATTACCCGATAGTGTTCTCCTTGTGCCCCTGCGTTTTCTCCTACCTCCCCACCTGTGTCTTGTTCATGTGATTAGTCTTGTGTGCATTTCAGTTCTGTTTTTTCTGTCTGTCATGGTGAGATTCTTAACGTTGTTGGAAGGGTTTATGTTCTGAGTGACTTTATGTTTTGCCTTGCCTAGTTTTGACTTTGTTTGCCTGGCCTAGTTCTGGAAATAAAGGATTCCTGCTTTCAAACCTATTTTCTGCATTTGGGTCCTGCGTACCTTGCCCTCCAGCCGTAACACCTTGGTCCACATTTTAAATAAGGTGCATAGATTACATAACCACTGGGTGTTGTGCTACGATTGGGCCGAAGTGGGCAAACACAAAATGAGGAGTGTGATAAGAAAGTACATTTGGTTTGAAACTGAGTGCCAAGACTTTGAGGACAGATTGGGTCAAAAGAAATAGGGGGGAGAGGAGGAGGCGGGGGGGGCGGTCAGGTGAGGGGGGGGAGCACTGTGGGGCTGCTGGGATATAAATTTGAGCCGAGGTGTGTGTCCAGGAGTCTTCTGAACATTCACCTGACACCATGAAACTCCTGGCTCTGCTGCTGCTGATCGGAGCTGCTGGTAAATACACAGTAATACAATAGTGTTCATTTTGTCAGCTATTTCTTTATTTAGTCTTAGTCTTAGTCCTGTATCAAATGTCCTTGTTAGTTTTAGTCATATTTAGTCACCTTCATCCTGTTTTTATTTTGTCAAGTTTTAGTCGACTTAAAGTCTGAGCATTTTTGTCTTATTTTAGTCAAAGAAAACAGTAACTATTTTAGTCAAGATTTAGTCGACTAAAAGTCTGAGCATTTTAGTCTACTTTTTGTTAATGAAAACTGTTGACATTTGAGTCTTTTTTAGTCATCAGATTATATATAAAATTGCAGTCAAACTAGTCCAGCCAAAACCAACAATTTAAAACTTATTTCCCAATAAGATTATATCTTATCCTTATTTGATGAAAAACACAGGTTGAATGATTAAGAATGCAGCTTTGCAGAGATTATCTGGTCAGGTTTGTGGTGTCTTTACCAGCTGTGTTATGGCCACAATGCTTCCCTTCTGATAAAACAATGCATTCACTTTTTTTTCCCGCCTCATTGTAGCAAAAATGGGCCCAAATATTGCCTTGTTTCTTTCTCCCAAGGAGTGATGGCGTTAGACTTTTTCATTGTCAGTCATTTTGACGGACAGGATCGTAACATTTCCGTCATAATCCATTATTACCCGTCCGGTCTGTACACAACTCGTCACTCACTCGCGCTGACAAGGGGGGGGGGATATTAGACAGAATGATATGATGATCTCCGTGCTACGGGTGCTGCATGCATGCAGTGACATGTCATATCCAAGGATTAGAGACGATTGGATGCTGCTGTTTTGCACATTGCAATACATTTATTTGTATTTAGTTTTTTTTTAATGATTAGAGACGGTTGGATGCTGCTGTTTTGAGCATTGCAATATATTTATATTCACTATGTTATTTATTTATGATTATCTTTAAGCTCAGCAAAGATTTGATGTCAGCTGTTGCTGACTTTTTAGTTAATACTGAAATAGATCCCTGCTGGCTTTTTCTTTAACTACAATTTTAAAATGTCGATACAGTAGCTGTCCTTTCTTTGAATGTCTAAGCTAAAGTTTTTATTGGTGTTGCTATCTGCTTTGTGTAGCGTGGTTCTACAAGCAAGTCAGTGCATTCATTCGGTGGTATCAGAGAGTTACAAGGGTCTGTAAATGCAGTGAAAACAATTGGCCACAGCAAATCAATTATATTAAAATGTAATTTTTACTTTTGAATACTTCATTACAAAGGATGTATTGAATAATTTAATTGATATATGTGTACACATATAAATCATTTGTCAAAACAGGGCTACATATGATTAAATTATAAAAGGTATATGTGGTCAAATGAAGAGCCTTTTGGGAGATGAAAGAGCCGGCTCTTCGTGGTGAGCCGAGCCAAATGATCCGGCTCACTAAAAAGAGACGGAATTCCCATCACTACACACAATTGCTGACCAGCCGCAGCACCGGCAATTTAACTGCTGGGAGAAAAACTGACTATCAGATGTAACGTTATCTTTGATAATATTTCGTCTCCTTCTTTTTCGTCAACGAAAGTAAAGAGAGAATTTGGCAACGTTTTTATTTAGTAAACTACATTTTCGTCTCGTCACTTTTCGTCAACGATATTGCATGTTGATTTCGTCACAGTTATTGTTTACAGACGTCGGTGCCGTCAGGTCATCATCTCGTCTTAGTCATGGAAAAAAAGGTTGTTGTAGAACATATTTCGTCATAGTTTTAGTCGACGCAATTAACACTATAATACACACATTCACAAAGATACACACACAAACAGTAAACAGTACATAGAAAACATACTGTAGTGTAAGATATTAAATAAAAAATATGAATGGTTGTGGTTGAGGATAACAAATGTATCTCTTTCTCTGTTTGTTTGTGTGTGTGTGTGTCTGTGTGAAACAGCTGTAACAGCTGCTCCAGCTGCATTGAATTTTGCTGCAACAGCTGCAACACCTGCAACAGCGGCAACAGCTGCAACAGCTGCAACAGCGGCAACAGCGGCAACAGCTGCAACAGCGGCTACAGCGGCAACAGCTGCAACACCTGCATTAATTTTTGCAGCAACAGCGGCAACAGCTGCAACAGCAGCAACAGCGGCAACAGCTGCAACAGCTGCAACAGCGGCAACAGCTGCAACAGCTGCAACAGCGGCAACAGCTGCAACAGCGGCAACAGCGGCTACAGCGGCAACAGCGGCAACAGCTGCAACAGCGGCAACAGCGGCAACAGCTGCAACACCTGCATTGATTTTTGCTGCAACAGCGGCAACACCTGCAACAGCGGCAACAGCTGCAACAGCGGCAACAGCTGCAACAGCGGCTACAGCGGCAACAGCGGCAACAGCGGCAACAGCGGCAACAGCGGCAACAGCTGCTACACCTGCATTGATTTTTGCTGCAACAGCTGCAACCCCTGCAACAGCAGCAACAGCGGCAACAGCTGCAACAGCGGCAACAGCTGCAACAGCGGCAACAGCGGCTACAGCGGCTACAGCGGCAACAGCGGCAACAGCTGCAACAGCGGCAACAGCGGCAACAGCTGCAACAGCGGCTACAGCGGCAACAGCGGCAACAGCTGCAACAGCGGCAACAGCGGCAACAGCTGCAACACCTGCATTGCATTTTGCTGCCACAGCTGCAACAGCGGCAACACCTGCAACAGCGGCAACAGCGGCAACAGCGGCAACAGCGGCAACAGCGGCAACAGCTGCAACAGCGGCAACAGCGGCAACAGCTGCAACAGCGGCTACAGCGGCAACAGCGGCAACAGCTGCAACAGCGGCAACAGCGGCAACAGCTGCAACACCTGCATTGCATTTTGCTGCCACAGCTGCAACAGCGGCAACACCTGCAACAGCGGCAACAGCGGCAACAGCGGCAACAGCGGCAACAGCTGCAACAGCGGCAACAGCGGCAACAGCTGCAACACCTGCATTGATTTTTGCTGCAACAGCGGCAACAGCTGCAACAGCAGCAACAGCTGCAACAGCGGCTACAGCGGCAACAGCGGCAACAGCGGCAACAGCTGCAACAGCGGCAACAGCGGCAACAGCTGCTACACCTGCATTGATTTTTGCTGCCACAGCTGCAACAGCGGCAACACCTGCAACAGCGGCAACAGCTGCAACAGCGGCTACAGCGGCAACAGCTGCAACACCTGCATTGATTTTTGCAGCAACAGCTGCAACCCCTGCAACAGCTGCAACAGCGGCAACAGCGGCAACAGCTGCAACAGCGGCAACAGCGGCAACAGCGGCAACAGCTGCAACAGCGGCAACAGCGGCAACAGCTGCAACAGCTGCAACAGCGGCAACAGCTGCAACAGCGGCTACAGCGGCAACAGCAGCAAGAGGGTGACTCTGGCAGCCCTCTGGTGTGTGACAGAGAGGTGCACGGCCTGGTGTCATGGGGTCAGGGATGTGCCGAGCCAAACTACCCCACTCCTGGTTTGAAGAGGTCCTGGCAGCCAATCCCTAAAGAAAATACCAGTTTATTTTCTTCACTTCTCCCACTGGTTCACAGCCCTGTTTTATTTTTATTTTTCTGTCTTCTCTCTGGTGCCAATCAAGACTCTTAACACATGTGCCAGAATGTTGAAAACTAAATAAAATAACTTGCTATTCACTTGTCTGTTCATGTTTATAATGTGAAAACATACACCAATCACTTATACGCTCAAGTATTTATGTATTTGATTTAATACCATTTAAGACAGTTTGATGGTGCTTTATGGCTTTGATATACAGAGAGATATACAGTAGAGGGTTTAAAAGCTGTTCTAAGGAACATATTCATGGTATGGGTTAAACAGTGAGGTAGCACATTTCTCTCCCCAGTCATGATAGCCCCCTTCCTTTTTCATAAGGGTTAGGGTTATAATTATAATGTCAAGCATTTCAATAATTCCCATTATTTAAGGGGGGCTCATAAAATGCTTTAATTATAAAGAATAAGTGCTGAACCTACTGTTGAGATAATGGCAGTGTAATTATTGAACAGTAGGAGGCCTCAGTGAGAAATCTTCCTGTCAGTCCCACCCACTCATTACAGCTAAACATGACACCATAATCTATTTTTACTTTCACTGAGGGCTGATTTTCAGGTATTTCTCACTTTGATTTAGAGTCTTTATCTTGCAACGGTGCTCTTCTGTCAGGACGACATTCTACTCGTCATCTCTTCCAGGTCACATTTGTCTTCTCTGAGCCCCGCTCTCCGTTCCTCCCTCTCTTTGCGTCTTTGCCTCTGTTTGACTGGGCTGGATGGTCCGAGCCACGCTGCTGCACATACACACACAAAGAGATTGTACTAAAATGTCTGACTCAACTCTTAAATACATTTTCATTTTAAAATAATGATATATTAACTTCTAGCTAGCCTTTCAAACAACAGTGTCACTCAGAGCATTACTATTTGCTGCATTGCAATAATAGCTGGAACTGTCATTTATGTGTTCTGCAATAACTTGCTGAATGTCTGCTATGAAAGGGTCTATGAATAGGATTTATTTTGGGTAAGAAATACAAGATGTTAGCAAAGATTATACGATTCACGCCAGCAAGATTTACTTATAAGTAAAAGACATTGTGGACAGACTTTTGCGAGTGAAGGAAATACTCATTTCATTTGCATGAAATAACAGAATGAGACACATCCATGAAAAAAAACCATATATTACAAAATCATTTTGTGCAACAGGGAATACTTGACATTTATGTATTGCTCTGTGAAAGGGAACCATAGACTTATCGTCACATTTTACAGTTTTTGAGACACATAATGTTTGAAGTGGAGAATAATCTCATATATAGTTTCAAAGACTCAATGTGCACAACACAAACACAAATGCCAGCCCTCTGAGAGGAAGATGCTGACTTTGCTTCTGTGAGATATTTAGCACTGCTTAAAACAACACAGTCTCACTCCCTAAACGTCCAGGAGCGATGCTTGGTCAGGGTTATTTGGCGTGCAGTTGTGACGCGCCAAGTCTCCTTCAGCTTCAGAAACGGACGCAAAGAGCTTTCAACTGATTGCAATGTATTCCCATCGGTGGCGGTATTCGACGCTCAGGGAAGCACCGCATCGGTCCATGTCGGCGGCACTTAAAGGCAATGTGAGCGTCCATTCCCATTGGATAACGGAGGATTTTACACCCGGAAGTAAGCATTCTCTTTACTGTCGATTGATTTCACAGTGATATCTGCACTACACTCACACTATCAACTCAAAAACACCAGATTATCCTTGTTAATTACACAACATTGATTGGTTTAAATTGTGTACAACGCTTTTATATTTTTCCCCTTCGATTCGGAGAAACAAATATTTTTTCGGAGTTTAGGATGGCAGAAGACACTACACTACCCAGAATCCGCAGCTATCCCCCGTGATTAGTCCTCAAGCTCTGTGATTGGATGTTGGAGTGGCAGTGCGCGAAGTTTACACGGGATGTTTCTCAATCGCAAGTAAAGCTGCTCCAGAGCCACTATTTCAAGCATACTACGTCATCGAGTGCCGCCTAAGTACTGTTCCAATGTCCAGCATACTTGGAATTCTACCGACGCACTTCGTTTGGAGACATTTCGAGGCTGCACATGTGTAGACTCCACGGTCTTAAAATCCCCACAATGCTTTGCGCACGGACCAATTTCCCCAAATCTGTGGCGGAAAATGGAAGGTGGGGCCTCTCATATGACGCACACCTGCACACTTGCTAGCCTGTTCCACTCTTTGTTTTCCGAATGCCAGGAAGTGTTCTTGCCTCGACTCTGAAGCAAGACGCTCGGAAGACATGTGCTACCAAGCAAGTGTACTCGCGATTCAAACAGCACTTTGAAATGGAATGAATCCCATCGACGGCACACTAACCAAAACAGGAATCGAACCAGTGGCGGCCGGCCCATAGGGGTGCTAGGGGTGCCGCCCCCTCTTCCCACATGTTTGATTGTCATTTAAAAATATATTTAAAAAAAATATATTATTTTTATTTTTATTTTTAATGAACAAAGTAAATATTATATAGTTGGTATCAGTAAAATGTATAATCAAAAATAAAATCCCGTTTAAAATTGTGTTACGATATCTAAAGTTACTGATAAGTCACATGTTTCCTGTCTGGCCGCAGCGTGTATCATTAACCTCTCTCGTCTGGGCGCTAAGAAAGGAGCCCTCACTCAGCCCCAGCAGCATCCAACACATTGCTGACTGTTGCTATCTGTAAACTATGCCGCCGAAACATAATTTCAGCCAATCAGCGTCGTCAGATCTGATGCTCAAAGGGCAGCAATTTCAGCGCCAGATGCAGTCTGTGAGTTGGTTATGGCTAGAAAGGATCCGTCTTGTGTAAAACTCTCGCGAGAGTTTGTGAGTCACATGGCTGAATGTTTATGTTTGACAGGCAGCCTTTCAGTTATGATCGTTAACATCAGTGGGCCACAGCAAATGATGGTGAGAAGCTAAACTACTATTAATTATGTCAATTACAGGGAGTGTGATTGTAACTGTGTGTGTGACTAGCTGGATGCAAACAGGTACACGCTGTCTTTTGTTTCCCATGCTTGCTCTTCAAACAGCCGGGGACAGATACTATGTGCCCGTGATAAATACACACACACACACACACACACACACACACACACACACACACACACACACACACACACACACACACACACACACACACATTATTGTATATAGTTGAGTTTTGACAGCCATAGGCGACGCGTGAGGCTCAGGTTTGGGAAGGCTAAATAACTTTTTTTACCTGACGCTGCCCGCCTCCGGCGTCTATAGAAAAGAGATCAACTCAGTGTGCGGAGTTTAAATCTCTCAAGTCATATTTACAGGATAAAGGAAATACAGTTTAAACTGCCGTATGCAGAGAAGACGCCGACGTGTCGCACTTATCATTACATCATCTATCAGATCATCGATCATATAATATCATAATATATCATATATCTCCTTATCTGAGTCAGCTGGCCGTGCAACACTTACAGTGTCACATAATGTATGCAGAAGTATTATTTTAAGCAACACATTATGTTGACGAAACACTCCAGTCAAATGTAATTAAAGTCAGATCCACTCGTGTCTTAGATGGGGCAGTGATATCATAAAACTATACGCTTTCAAAGACTCGGTAGGCCTAGTTATTTTTTAACCAGTTGTTCTGTATTCACCTTGCAGGTGCAACTCTGTGGCTTGTATCCTGGATTATATGTTGAAGTCATGGATGTTTAAAGCTCATATTTGTCTAATATTAGTTTACTTTTCATTAATGAAGTATGACGCTGCGCTGTCAGTACACTTGTCCCTGTTTGTGATTGGTCAAATGTAGCTAACCCCGCCCCTTTCACGTGAACGCGCTCTCAGCTGGTGAGAGAAACCCTGGCTTGATTTACCGAGTTGATAACCAGCGTCGTAGGACCGCTTAGCGAGATCTCGTTTGCTAGTTTGTTGTTGTTAGTTTGTTTATTACTCAAACATATCCAGGGTATGTTGAACTGGCTTCGTAGTACAGGGCACAGGTGGCTAGCAGTAGTGATGGCAAAATGAAGCTTTGAATGAAGCGTCGAACCACTTGGACAATTGTGTCGGAAATAGGTTCATTTCTCGAAGCTTCAGTTACAGCGACCTCTCCTGGCGAAGTGCAAGGCTGCAGTGGGTTTAACGTATCTTTGCCTTGAAAAATATTCGATGCACACACACACTAAGACTGAATATCATGTTCTATTTGCAATTAAAGATTGATAATTGTGTGTATTGGGTTATTGAGAAGAGACTAAAGAGTGCTAGACATTTTTTTGGGCGGAGAGGGCCTTTTATCAGTTATTAAAGTATTAAAGTTGAAAAGCAATGATTAAAAGTTTAACTATTCCGGGCTTTGAACCAGCTGCGCGGAGGACATCGCTGCATCCTGGCCGCCGGCTCTATCCACTGGGCTATCTATTCCTTAGACCAGGGATCACCAACTACATTTGTCCAAGGGCCGAAATGTAACCAATAGACGCTATCGCGGGCCAGCGATTTTTATTTTGCCCAGAATTTTATAAATAGTATTCAGATTACTTTTGGAATACTTTCTTTTTCCATAACAGATGGGTATGTTTTGGTGCACAGGAGACACTTATTTTACTGTTTTCATGGCTTATCAATAACTCAAACACAACATCTTGGTGTCAGGACAGCTCTCTCATCTGCACCCCACATACAAAACATCACCCGGACTGCATTCTTTGTACTGTCTTAAAACCTTTCCTTGGAATATGTTATGAATTGTAAGGTGTCCTTGGGTGCTTTGAAAGGCGCCCCTAAATAGAATGAATTATCATTATTATCTGAAACGATGTAATAACTTTTAAAACTTTTTCCAGTCACTTGCCCCATGCATTCAGCAGCAGCAGGCCATTCACTTTGATTTCATCCCATTATGAAATGTCATCATTTCGACAATAAAGAAATGCTACATAAACGTTATCTTGCACATTTTATCTAACCATCTCCGTTTCTAACTTTCAATATATTTTAAAAGAGATCTCTCTCTCTCTCATCTGCGTGCGGGGGCGGGGCCTCACAGACACGCTGCATCTCTCTCTCGCTCACAGACATGCTGCAGCGCTGTGTGCAGTGTGCACACAGTTCTGCCGGTAATGAATATTACATTTTGTGAGGAAACTTTTCCAACAATAATTCCAATAAGTATTCCAAAATGTATTCACTTCAGGTTTACGAAAGTAACTGTAATCAGATTACTCGTTTTTCAAATGTAACGCCAGCTGAATACAGTTAGCCTACTTGATTTTTGTATTCTGATTACGTAACGCCGTTATGTTTTCCGTTACAACCCAACCCTGCTTCTCGGCTACTGTCCCGCAGCTCCAGCCTCTCTGTTGGACTCTGTTTTAGCGGGGCTACTGCTGCTGTGGTGCGGAGCGCATTAACCAGACTCTTCACAACGAAGGATCACTTCTTCTTTAGGGGAGGGAAGGTTTCGCAGTACGCAGTCTACTGTCCCGCAGCTGCTGCCTCTCTGTTGGACTCTGGTACTGCACCTTACTCACGAGACGTTGTAAACAAATACATGGGTGGGGGGCGAACGCAGTAACCACTCCGCCCATGCCACAGTCACCCCCGTCGTGCGGGCCGGATGAGAATGTCTGGCGGGCCGGATGTGGCCCGCGCGCCGCCAGTTGTTGGTCACTGCCTTAGACCATTGAAGTGTTTTTATATTACTCATTTTCTTTTTGTTCACAGCTTCTCCACATTTCGAAGTGTTTCACGAGCCATAACGACCTATCTTTCTTCCTGGCTTGCTCTATAATGATCCAATTCAAATGCAATGCCAACAACAACTCAACAGCAACAACGCGAACTACGACAACAACCCGCACATTGCGCATTGTTTAGAGCGGTTATAAAGTGTTGAAGCTCTCAAATTTGAAACTGTTTCAACCCGTCACCTGTCAGAATCGAGACGAGGCAGTGCATTGAATCGCGTGAATGGACAGTGAACCAGTCAAGTGATTCATTCAGGAAATGAAGCAGTTGCTGTTTCGACCGTCACATTTCACGTGATTTGAAGCAGTCGAACCACTTGGACAATTGTGTCGGAAATAGGTATAAATAAATATGTATATATATATATAGAACTATAAATAAATATGTGTATATATATATATATATATATAGAACTATAAATAAATATGTATATATATAGAACTATAAATATATATATAAAATATGTATATAAATATATAAATAAACTGTATGTATCATGAATATCATTTACAAATAAAGATGGATGAATGCGTGTATTGTGTTATTGAGGAGAGGGTTCTGGGAAAATATGGCATAGATTATGGTGCGCTTGTGTAACTTTGGCAGGGGGTGTTCATGTGGGATGGGGAACACTCAAAGATTTTTATTCAGGAACATTATTTTTTCAACAGTTTTTGGATTGAGCCGATTTCTTTTCTTGCTTACAATTTCCCCACATTTTGAAAACACTCGCTCAGATGGAACCGATGATGCTGGCATGCATAAAAATTGTTTCGCCAGTTTGAACAGATTGGGATACACATTTTGATGGTCCACCCAGTATGCCAGTGGGTCTTTCGATCTTTCCAGCGGTGGATCAGTCATGTACCGCTGCACCTCCACTGTAGCATCTGCTGTGGCTGTCCTCGCTTCAGAAGCATCTCTGTCAAGAGTTTCCCAAAGGTTAAGACCTGAAAGACAAACATGACTGTAATCATCAGTACTGAAAGGTTTCAATGTGTATTTTTTTTTTTTTACTTATACTTATATATAAAAATGCAATTTCAGTCTATAAAGGTATAGCCTAATGGCTACATTGATCATATACATAATTGTACTTTAATGCTACTTAATATAGATTTGAGATAAACCATAGCTATAATACTGTAGTTGACTTACCTTATCATGCGCAATCAGATTGAAGTGATCCCACATCCCAGAACGACCTCTCTTCCTGGCTAGCTCCATAATGATCCAAACGCAATACTAACAACTCAACAGCAACAAGGCAAACTACGACGACAATCCCACAGATTGCCAAATTGTGAATTTTTTTGAGCGGTTATAAAGTGTCACTTAGTGTCACTAAGTGACGCTCAAATTCAAACAGTTTCAACCAGTCAGAATCGAGACGAGGCAGTGCATTGAATCACCTGATTGGACGGCGAACCAGTGAGTTGATTCATTCAGGAAATGAAGCAGTTGCTGGTTCGGACGTCACATGTCACGTGATTTGAAGCAGTTGCTGCTTCGGACGTCACATATCACGTGATTTGAAGCAAGCTTCGAAGCACTGCTTCTATGGAATAGGAAGTCAAGGGTTGAAGCTCCGTTCGAAGCTTCAGTGTCAAACTGCCATCACTAGCTAACAGCGCTAATGTCAAAGACACAGACATTATACATTATATTTGAATTGTACCTGGATGCAGTGACACAAATATTTGGGAAGGCTTATCCTTCCCTAGCCTACAGCACCCGCCGCCCCTGTTGACAGCATCTATCAAACTAGATTTTTTGCCTTAATGGTCTGTTTTCTAATATTTCTGTGTTTCTGAACGACGTCTGTGTCTGCATATAATGTTCATATTTAGTCTCCTGATTTTAAATGGGAATTAAATCATTTGAGTGTTCCCAAATAACCGGTGTTCTGCAGTTTGTGTGAGCCTACTGTACTGTTGCACAGTTTACTGTAGAAACTATGTCCATAATTTAAGGGGTCATTTCTCAAAATGTTCCCCGTGTGATTTATTTACCATTACAATAGCCCCACCTAAAATAATTTCCACCAGCCGCCACTGAATCGAACGTGCTCTTCCAACAGTGCAACACAATAAAACAGATACACAGAAAACATAGTGCAAGTAAATACAAAAAGAAAAATAGTAAAAAAGTAAAAAGCGAAATAGTGCAATAAGAGTCTATTTACAAGTGATTGGAATATGGTTTATTTGACAAATAATTTCTAAGTAGCAGCCAGGTGAATGATATGGATGTTGTTTCAAAGTTCAGGTGTTTAATAGTCTTATGGCCTGTGGGATGAAACTGTCCCTGAGTCTGGTGGTTTTAGTCCTGATGCTGCAGTACCGCCTGCACCTCCCGACAGAACAGTTTGTGGCTGGGGTGATGGGGTCTTTTATAATCCTGAGGGCTTTCTTTAAGGTTAACCTGGTATTTTTACTCCACAATATTTATTTTAGTTACTTTACAGATTTGGATTAGTGATGTGAAATATAAGCAACCCTTAAATCAGACTTTAGTTACACCTGAGTACAATTCAGTGAAGGTGATTGTCAAGTGCAAACAATCAGGCGAGATATTTGATAGTTGGTGCTTGAGAAGACAAAAAATCTATCTGCAGATCCCTATAAAGCATATTCATTACTCGTTATTCTCTAATCGTTCATCAAAAACTGTATATTACATTACATTACATTACATTGCATTTAGCTGACGCTTTTATCCAAAGCGACTTACAATAAGTACATTCGACCAGGAAGACACAACCTTGAAGAAAACAGAATCATATAAGAACATCAGGTTTCAAAGAGCCAATCGTTTCAAGTGCTACTCAACTGGCTTGAGATAAGCCAGTCCTTTATTAGTATATAAGTGCTCTGTTAGCAGTTCTTTGTTAGTCATTCTATCGCTCGAAGTGGAGTCGAAAGAGATGAGTTTTCAGTCTGCGCCGGAAGGTGTGTAAGCTTTCTGCGGTCCTGATTTCAATGGGGAGCTCATTCCACCATTTTGGAGCCAGGATAGCAAACCCACGTGTTTTTGCTGATGGGAACTTGGGTCCCCCTCGCAGCGAGAGTGCAGCGAGTCGTTTGGCTGATGCAGAGCGAAGTGCACGTGCTGGGGTGTACGGTTTAACCATGTCCTGGATGTAGGAAGGGCCAGATCCATTCGCAGCATGGTACGCAAGTACCAGTGTCTTGAAGTGAATTCGAGCAGTTACCGGAAGCCAGTGAAGGGAGCGGAGGAGCGGAGTGGTGTGGGGAAATTTAGGAAGGTTGAAGACCAGACGAGCCGCTGCATTCTGAATGAGCTGCAGAGGTCGGATGGCACATGCAGGTAGACCAGCCAGGAGGGAGTTGCAGTAGTCTAGGTGTGAGGTGACGAGAGCCTGGACCAGAACCTGCGTCGATTTATGGGTCAGCTGGGGGCGTATCTTCCTGATGTTGAAAAGCGTGTATCTGCAGCAGCGGGTTGTAGCAGCGATGTTTGCAGTGAAGGACAGGTTGTTATCCAGGGTCACACCCAGATTCCTTGCAGTCTGGGTCGGGGAAACAACAGAGGTGCCGATGTTGATAGTCAGGTCAAGAGAGGGACAATCTTTTCCCGGAAGGAAAAGCACTTCAGTTTTGTCAAGGTTGAGCTTGAGATGATGAGCGGACATCCACTGAGAGATGTCAGCTAAACAAGCAGAGATGCGTGCGACGACGTGGGTCTCTGAGCGGGGAAAGGACAGAATTAATTGGGTGTCGTCAGCGTAGCAGTGGTATGAAAAACCATGCGGGCTAATGACAGATCCGAGCGAGTTTGTGTACAGGGAGAAGAGGAGGGGACCAAGAACAGAGCCCTGAGGTACCCCTGTAGTTAATTGACAAGGGTCGGACTCGGACCCTCTTCAAGTTACCCTGTAGGTGCGGTCTTTGAGGTATGAGGTGAGGAGGGAAAGTGCAGAGCCTGATACTCCAAGTTCTTGGAGAGTGCGAAGGAGGATCTGATGGTTCACCGTGTTGAATGCAGCAGACAGGTCCAACAGGATGATGACAGAGGAGAGGGAGGCTGCTTTAGCAGTGTGCAGTTCCTCAGTGACAGCAATGAGGGCAGTTTCTGTGGAGTGACCTGCCTTGAACCCAGACTGGTGCGGATCCAGAAGGTTGTTCTGATGGAGATAACAGGAGAGTTGTTTAAAGACAGCACGTTCAAGTGTTTTAGACAGGAACGGGAGGAGAGAGACAGGCCTGTAGTTTATAACGTCAGACGGGTCGAGAGTGGGTTTCTTTAGGAGTTGGGTTTACTCTTGCCTCCTTGAGACTGTTTGGAAAGTGACCAGAAGTTAGAGAAGTGTTGATGAAATGGGTGAGAAACGGTAGAATATCAGGAGCGATAGTCTGAAGGAGGTTTGAAGGGATAGGGTCCAGAGGACAGGTGGTAGGGCGGGCAGAGGTAATGAGGGTAAAAACCTCACTTGGCGAGAGAGGGGAAAAGGAGGTTAGTGTGCCGGTTGAAGGTGGGTCAGGTGATCCAGCGGTGAGTAGAGGTGAGTCAGAAAAAGAAGAGCGAATATCGTCAACCTTTTTTTCAAAGTGGTTAACAAAGTCGCTTGACAGAAGGGAGGAGGGGGAAGGGGCTTTGGGGGGGTCCAAGAGGGTGGAGAAGATGGAAAATAGTTTTTTAGGATTGGAATAAGAAGATTGGATCTTATCTTGAAAGAAAGTGCTTTTTGCCTGAGAGATCGAAGAAGAGAAAGAGGAGAGGAGAGCCTGATAGGTTAGGAGGTCGTCACGGTGTTTGGATTTCCACCATTTCCGCTCTGCTGCCCTAAGGACGGTTCTATTAGCACGCAGTGCGTCATTTAGCCAGGGAGCAGGAGGGGACTGACGAGCCTGCCGAGATGTGAGAGGACAGAGAGAGCCCAGAGAGGATGAGAGAGTAGAGAGGAGAGTTTCTGCACCACAGTTTGGAGGCAGGAGTTGTATATAATGGCTATTTTGCACATCCCTTTCAAGATTTCAAGATTTTCAAAGGTTTATTGACATATCATATACACAACTACGGTGTAGTTATGCAATGATGACAAACTCGGGTCATAGGTTCCTAAACAAGACATCTATCAATATGTGTGTACCTCCACCATTAAACTGTCATATTCTGCACATTTCTTATTCTATCTACATACATCTTATAAGAACATAATACATATGTATAATATCGGTTAAAATAAGTGCTTCAACATAGTTAACATTGCAGGAAAGTTGATTGTCAAGTCCCAAAACAAACCATGCAATATATTAAACGTTAAGTAATTAGTCAGGCTTAATATTTATCAGATACCCCCAAAGCTCTTTGCTTACATGTATTTAAAAGAAGACCTTAACCTAAAGTATTATTTAATGTTTAAATAAAGCCTAATTAGTTTGTCTGTTTTGCACATCCTCCTATTAATATCTTTGTACATACGGCTCTAAACTCTTTTATTCTAGATATCATTTACAGTATCTTCTTGATATTTTCTATTCTATATTTCTAACATTGACCTTCTACTTTCCTCCTATTTTGTATGTACTCTTAATATTTAAATGTTTTCATAAAATATAGCACATTCAAAAGTGCTTTACAAAAATGAAAGACATTAAGAAAAAGGCCTTTTAAACAGTCATTAAAAGGCAACACAATCTACCTGCTTTGCAATTACTCTAAATGTGTAATAACGTGCTTTAACCAGTAGGTGGTTTGGGTTAAAAAGCTGTCGAGTTTACAGTGTTAACAAAATAAAATATACTGCTGTTTCCGGTTTAGTTTACGACGGATATATTTTGTTATTGTTTTGATATTTGTAACACGAAAGCGATTGAAAAAACCCACAGCAACAAAGAAAAGATGGTCTTAACATGACCCAGCGGTCTAGTAGTAAAAAACAATAATATCAAAATAAAATATTACTACTAACTGTTAGGGGTGAGCGAAGCAGGCAGGACCCAAATGCAGATTACACTGAAAATACCTTTATTTCAAGGTTAACACGGACAAACAGAACACTACCCCGTGAACACAGTCACAGAGAAACAATGAACCAACAGACAGAAAAATCAGAACTTAAATACACACAAGATTAATCTCACAAACAAGACACAGGTGAGGAAGGAGGAGAAAACACAGGGGCACCAGGTGAACACAATCTGGTAATCAGGTAGGGGGGAAAACAGACAGAAAGCGACAGGCAAGTCAGGGGGTGAAGACTTTTCAAAATAAAACATGAAACCAAGACAAAACACAACACAGACAGATCGTGACACTAGCTTTATTGTGAAATTAAAACAGAACGGTAAAAGAATGGTTTCCGGTCTATTCTGAGGCCCGATCTCTGTAGATAAATAAAGAACTACGACAGATGTGTAATATTTAATGCAGCCGAACCATGTATTACAATTAGGGCCGGGACTTTAACGCGTTAATTACGATTAATTAATTACACAAAAATTAACGCGTTAAAAAAATTAACGCATTTTAATCGCACTTTAATCGCACTTATTTTTGCACAGCGGAACGTTTCTCACTGGATGAGTTTCAGGTGTACCGATTATACTGGAGCACCACCTAACGTTCATGACTTCAGCATGGGACTTCAAACAACAACAAACCACGGTGAACAATAGTCAAACATGAACGAACAAGCTGATGAGACCGCTTTGGTCGTTCCCCGTGGATGGGACATTTTGTTTTAAAAAACGGACGGATGGAAGCGTCGACAAGAGCACGGTTGTGTGCAAATTATGCAAAAAAGAATGTGCATATCACCGCAGCACATCAAGCCTAAAGTATCACCTAAATGCAAAGCATGTAGCAGCTAGCATGTAGCAGCTAGCGTGGACGTTAGCCCGACTCCGAGTGCAAGGAACCACACCCTGACCCAACCCACACTCAACCAGATGACTGGTTTCAGGGCCAGGATAAGTCAGTCCACGTCTGAGAGAATAACCAACTCCCTGGCTCACTGGATTGTCACTGGGCTCGACATTAAGGACTGCCCGATGGCCCGGGGCCATCTAGTATTTAGCTCGGGCAATGAAGCCTCACCTGCTGGTTGCCCGATCGGGCAACCTATTATGCCAGTATCATGCAGCTCGCGGATCCAGTAATGAGTGACCCGACAGTAAAACTAAACATATCTACAGTATAACTAGTTTAGGTAGTTTGAGAGGTAATTAAAATAGCTACGTGTGATATTCTAACCTGAAGTGTGTGTTACTTTTGTTCCGCTCACCGCTGCAGCTGATCTCTCTCTCCCGTCAGATTAGACTTCACTCGCGTTTATGTCCATATCGATCAGATCCAGCTAGTTCTAGCTAATGATAGACTACCTGCTTATTAAAAGACAACTACACAATAAGTGTCGCTATGCAACTGGATGCCACAAAGTATAGCACAGCATTATGCATTTGTTTACATGCCCACCGGAGCCCCGAGGCATTACCAACAGATCAACGCACAATCAACCCACACAGGACATCTCTCTCTCCACATTAAGTGTTAGACATTAGAGTTGACTATTCTTGTCTGTCACATACTCTTCTTGTCTGTCACATAAGTGGCGCAACTGAAGCGGTATTGCTCTAAAGGGAAATGATTTTGAACGAAGATATTTAGATTTGCCGGCTAACGGGAACTCTGACGTGTGCTTCTCGGATGCGCTCGGCTCCTCTCGACTGCTGCTCGGGTCTGCTCGGTCAGCTTCCGGATGAGGAGGCATTCGTTCGACCAATTTACAGTAGTTAACATTACAAACATTTTTAACAGGGGCCATAATAGTGTAAATAATGTTTGTTTTGGCAGTTATAACTGAATGTAATGTTTTCTACTTTTTTCCATCTGGGAAGGCATCTGCCTTCATCAGATGGAAAGTGTTTTGACCAACAACTTAAGTATTTCTTAAAGCTATGCAGGAAGCGAGCAAACACAAACAAGAACAAACAAACAAGTGAAATGAAGAATACAATTGAAATTGTACAATATAATATTGTGTTGGTTCATCTTATAATTCAGTCTAGAGAATGCACCAGACAGCATCTAAGACCTGCAAAAATAAAAAAATGTCTAGGGGGAGGCCCCCCAAACCCTTCGTGCCATTTCGTCCGCATGCATTTTTCAGGGCAATCTCTATTGGGCTCAGGGCCATCTGTAAATTAGCTTAGATGGCCCTGTGCTTAAAAATGCGATTTTAAAAAATGCGATTAAAAATGCGATTAATTTCGATTAATTAATTACAAAGCCTCTAATTAATTAGATTAATTTTTTTAATCGAGTCCCGGCTCTAATTACAATGCATTCATGTGATGACTTTCAAATAGTAAAGAAAGCACTGCTGAATAAAGTATGATTTTATCTTTCATGAAATGTTTTTTTTCATATGGAATGCAGTTGGAGGTCAACCAATCACAGAGCTTGAGGACTAATCACAGCATTTGTGAAGCAAAGCACATGGTTTAGTCCCAAACGATAGCTGAGGATTCTGGGTAGTGTAAAGTCTGATCATTGAGAAAGAAGCAAAGAGAACTGCAAACAAAAAGATATGTTAAGACAAAGAAAAAAGACTTATAGTTTACATAATTACACAAATGATTTGTTTGCAACTTATAGTTTTATTTTTGAATTTACATTTATTTTGACTCTGATTTCTCTTAAACTCTTAGTTTTGCTTGATTCTGAGAAAGTGTTGCTTTATCTTTATGAAACAAAACTAATCAACCTGATCTCACCAGAATGCGTGACTCCACCACGACTCCTTAACACCGCATTGCGTGGTGGAGTCACGAACTTTGATACATTTACGTGTCTGCACAACACACTCTCACTCCATAATCGTCCAGGAGCGACGTTTGGTCATTGTCCGTGGCGTGCAGTTGTGACGCTCCTAGGCTCCTTCAGCTTCCTAAAGGGACGCAAATAGCTTTCAACTGATTGCAATGTATTCAATCAATCAATCAATCAATCAATCAATGTTTATTTATATAGCCCAATATCACAAATGTTACATTTGTCTCAGTGGTCTTCACAGTTTATACAGAATATCAGTATGACAATACGACACCCTCTGTCCTTAGACCCTCACATCGTACAAGGAAAAACTTCCAAAGAAAACCCAGTTTAAAGGGAAAAATGGGAGAAACCTCAGGGAGAGCAACAGAGGAGGGATCCCTCTCCCAGGACGGACAGACGTGCAATAGATGCCGTGTGTAAATTGAAAAGATAATACATTTGCAACATAGGTAGTCCAAATATTTGGAAATGCATGTGTGTATAATAGGAAGATGAATCCACGAGGATATCCATCCAGGACCACAGCCACGACTCGAGATCCAGCGCTCGCGATCCAGGACCGCAGGATCATCCATGACTCCGGATCCCAGCGTATATAGACACCAAAAAGAAAGACATTTGGGGAAGCTGGGTTAATCGGAACATGAGAGTACACAGGTATAGACAGAGAGAAGGAAGAAGTAAGATGTCCCCTGACAAACTAAGCCTATATCAGCAAAACTAGGGGCTGAATCTAATCAGCCCTAACTATAAGCTTTATCAAAAAGGAAGGTCTTAAGCGCACTCTTAAAAACGGATAGGGTGTCTGCCGCCCGAACACAAACTGGAAGCTGATTCCACAAATGTGGAGCTTGATAAGAAAAGGCTCTGGCTCCCATTGTACTTTTAGAGATTCTAGGAACAACCAACAACCCTGCATTCTTGGAATGCAATGCCCTAGTAGGACAGTAGGATATAATGAGTTCTTTAAGGTAAGATGGCGCCTGCCCATTAAGGGCTTTGTAGGCGAGAAGAAGAATTTTAAATTCTATCCTGTGTTCTATAGGGAGCCAGTGTAAGGCAGCCAGAACAGGAGTAATGTGGTCCCTTTTCCTAACTCTGGTTAGTACACGAGCCGCAGCATTTTGAATCAGCTGAAGCGACTTGACTGACTTCTTGGTACTCCCTGATAATAAAGAGTTACAATAATCCAGCCTAGAAGTAACAAATGCATGGACTAGTTTCTCTGCATCGTTTTGAGGCAAGATATGCCTGATTTTTGCAATGTTACGTAGATGGAAGTAGGCGGTCCTTGAAATTTATTTTATGTGGGCATTAAAGGATAAATCCTGATCAAATATAACACCAAGATTCCTTATAGTCTCACTGGAGGCCAAATTAATGCCATCCATAGTTAGTATATCTTTAGATAATTTGTTTCGTAGATTCTTCGGGCCAAGTACAATAACTTCAGTTTTGGTCGTGTTTAACATCAAAAAGTTTAAGGTCATCCACGTTTTTAAGTCCTTAAGGCAGTCTTGAATTTTATTCAGATGATTAATTTCATCAGGCTTGATTGATAAATATAGTTGAGTATCATCCGCATAACAATGAAAGTTTACAGAATGATTCCTTATAATATTGCCTAACGGAAGCATATATAATGTGAACAAAATAGGTCCGAGCACTGAGCCCTGTGGCACTCCATGGCTAACTTTGGTTTGCGTGGAAGATTCATCGTTAACACGTACAAACTGAGAGCGTTCAGATAGATAGGACCTAAACCAGCCTAAAGCAGTTCCCTGTATGCCAACTAAGTGCTCTAGTCTTTGCAATAGGATATCATGGTCGATAGTATCAAATGCAGCACTGAGATCGAGCAAAACAAGAATAGAGACAAGTCCCTTGTCTGAAGCTATTAGAATATCATTTGTGACTTTAACCAGAGCTGTCTCTGTGCTATGATGTGTTCTAAAGCCAGACTGAAAATTTCCAAATAAATCATTGTTTTTTAAGTAATCACACAACTGTTTTGCGACCGCTTTCTCAAGAATTTTTGAGAGGAACGGAAGATTAGAAATAGGTCTATAGTTGGCTAAAACCTCTGGATCGAGGTTGTGCTTTTTAAGAAGCGGTTGTATCACTGCTACTTTGAATGATTGTGGAACATAGCCTGATAATAAAGACATATTCATAATATTTAATAAAGAAGTGCTAATTAATGGAAAAACTTCCTTCAACAGCTTAGTTGGAATTGGGTCTAACATGCACGTTGATGGTTTAGAAGAGAGAATCATTGAATGTAATTGTTCAAGGTTAATGGCTGAAAAGCATTCTAGTTTACTATCTAGTGTAATATTAGAACTTACGTTTCCGGGAGCTGTTGATAACACTATACTGGTCAAAGGCAAGAGGTCATTAATTTTGTTTCTAAGAGTAACAATTTTATCGTTAAAAAAGCACATAAAATCATTACTACTGAGTGCTATGGGAATAGAAGGCTCAATCGAGCTGTGGCTCTCTGTCAGCCTGGCTACAGTGCTGAAAAGAAATCTTGCATTATTCTTATTCTCATCTATTAATGAAGAGTAGTAGGCTGCTCTCGCTTTACGCAGTGCTTTCTTATATTCATTGAGAGTAATATGCCAAATTAAACGAGATTCTTCAAGTTTAGTGGAACGCCATATCCTTTCAAGTTGTCTAGACTTTTGCTTTATTTTGCGGGTTTCGGCATTATGCCATGGAGCTAATCTATGTTGTTATATTTTCTTCTTTTTCAAAGGAGCAACAGAGTCTAATTTTATTCGCAGCGCATCTATAGCACTATCAACAACATGATCAATTTGGGGTGGTGTACATTTTGTATAAGTTTCCTCCCCTACATGCAGACATGCTATCGAGTTAAGTATTGGTGGAATCTCTTCCTTAAATGTGGCTATAGCACTAACAGATAGGTTTCTGCTGCAGGAGCTTTTGACTAATGCTTTGTAGTCTAGTAATAGTACTTCAAAAGTTACCAAGAAACGGTCGGATAGAGCAGGATTATGCGGTTCGACTAATAGTTGCTCAATTTCAATACCATAAGTCAGAACAAGGTCGAGAGTGTGATTATAGCAGTGGGTTGGTTTATTTACACTCGGACAGAAACCAACAGAATCTAATATAGAGTTAAATGCAACAGTAAGGCTTTTTTATCATCGTCAACATGAATATTAAAGTCACCTACGATAATTACTTTGTCTGTTTTAAGAACCAAAGTTGATAAAACTCAGAGAATTCTGATAAGAATTCTGAATAAGGACCTGGTGCACGATACAGTGTAACAAATAAGATTGGCTGCAAAGTTTCCAGGTCGGATGCGTAAGACTAAAAACGAGGCTTTCAAAGGAGGTATAATTTAATTTTGGTTTAGTATTGATAAGTAAACTTGAGTCAAAGATTGCTGCAACTCCACCTCCTCGGCCCGTGCCTCGAGCAATATGAGTGTTGATATGGCTGGGTGGAGTGGCCTCATTTATGCTGACATATTCTTCATGTCTCAACCAAGTTTCAGTGAGACAGCATATATCAATATTATAATCTGATATTAAATCATTTACCAATATTGCTTTAGATGCTAGAGATCTTATGTTTAAGAGACCACATTTAATCTTCCTGTTTTGTTGCACTGTAGTAGTTGTTACATTTACTTTTATTAGATTATTATGTATGACACCTCTATTAGGTTTTACCTTAAATTGTCCTTGGGCAGACACACACACCGCTAATATTGGGTATTTTATTGGGTTCGGGATTCCTATGGATGACTGCCTAGGAGAGAGCGCAGAGAAGCGTGTAAGACTGCGACTCCGCCTCCTGGTCTCAACTCCAGTTTGTCATGGATTAAGTCCACAAAGCACTGAAATGTTTGCCGAAATGAGATCTGCACCTTCCAAAGTAGGATGAATGCCATCTCTCTTAATCAGACCAGGTTTTCCCCAGAAGGCTGTCCAATTATTTACGAAGCCCACATTGTTTGCTGGGCACCACCAAGACAACCAGCGCTGAAATGATGACATGCGGCTATACATGTCATCATTGATCAGATTGGGGAGGGGACCAGAGAAGATTACGGTGTCCGACATTGTTTTAGCATAACTACACACCGACTCCACATTAAGTTGGGTGCATTCTGATTGGCGTAAACGAACATCATTACCACCGAAGTGAATAACAATCCTACCGTATTTATGTTTATTTTTAGCCAGCAGTTTAAGATGCGCCTCAACGTCGCCCGCTCTGGCCCCCGGAATGCATGTGACTGTGGAGGCTTCGGTCTCTAAATTCACGTATCTCATAATAGAGCTACCAATAACCAGAGTTGGCTTCTCAGCGGGTGTCTCGCTGAGTGGGGAATATCTGTTAGATACGTGAACGGGTTGGTGGGGACCTGCAGGTTTCGCGTTATGCCCCTTCTGAACAGTCACCCAGTCTCCCTGCTGCTCGGGAGTTGCCGGGGGACGGCTAAGAGGAGCTACCTTTTGCCGGTCCGCACATGCTAACATGGGCTTTACTTTAGCTGAGTTACTTTCTAAGATGCGGAGCCGGGCTTCTATGGCTATGATTCCCGCCTCCAACCTAACAACTATACTACATTTAACACATGTATCCTTACCAGTAAAGGAGGCCGGGAAGTAACCAAACATGAGACAGGAAGAGCAGGAAATAGCACCAGAGGGTGGGGAAAGAGCCATGGCTAGCTATCAAGCTAAAGTAGCTACCGTTAGCAAACCCGAAAAGAGTGTAGGCAACTGTGGAGTTACAGTCGCTAAGAGAAGGAGAGTTGTGAGTGCTTAAGCTGTAGTAACGTGTGATTACAACGTCAGGCACTTGCCGTGATCAAGAGTTTTAAAACGATCGATTAAGTTTAAGTTAATAAGCTATCAGCAACAGAACAGGCACACGGGATACCCGGAGATGACAACAACAACCGGAAGTTACAACGTGCTCACCGCAATAGGTTCCTCCTTCCGCTGTATTCCCATCTGCGGCGGGATTTGAAGCACGGCATTCGTTTGTGAACGTCCATTCCCATTGGATAACGGATAATTGTACACCCGGAAGTAAGTATTCCCCTTACTGTCGATTGATTTTACAGTGATATCTGCACTACTCATCGACTAAAAAACACCAGATTATCCTTGTTAATTACACAACATTGATTGGTTTAAATTGTGTGCAATGCTTTTGTATTTTTTTCCTTCGATTCGGAGAAACAAATATTTTTTCGGAATAAAGGATGGCAGAAGACACTACACTACCCAGAATCCCCAGCTATCGTTTAGGACTACACCATGTGCTCTGTTTGACAAACCCCGTTTTTTTTCACCATTCATTCCAATGGCTGGCGTCTATGTCACGTGATCTTCAAATTTCTCCCTGCAGGAAAAAAAAACATGGCCGAACTTCTTTTTATTCTAGGTGGAAAATGCCTATTTTAAAGTTAGTTTGGCCATTAAAATGTGTTTTGATGTCATTTGATGCGAGAAATATGAGTTGTTATTTCAGATTATGTGTGCAGTGGATGTACATGATCTTTAGTTTGCTAGTTATTACGAAGATTACTTCAGGAAATTGCGTCCATAGCACGTTTTCATTGTTACCAAGGTGGTTTCTAGGGACGCTGCTATCGATATTATTTCTGTTATGTTGTGTAACTGTTTAATGGTGTTATCTTTATTGCTACCCCCTTCCCCGTCAATGTATAGTGTTGGTCCACAGCGCAAACGTATTAGTTTAACAAAATCCGCATCTAAAGATACGTTATTTTCCCCTGTGCAATTCCAGTCTCACATCTCACAGCACATCGTCATTAACAAATACCGGAAACAGACCGAAAACATTTAAAAAAAAAAAATAATACTTTATTCCGAGTGTGCTTGCTTTTCTCTTTGAAAGTCATCACATAACGGCATTGTAATACACGGTTCGGCTGCATTAAATATTACATATCTGCCGTAGTTCTCTATTTATAGAGCCCTGATGAGAAGACTTCTAGACAAACATGAGGAACTGAAAACGTGACGTGGATCATAAATATATCAGCAATAAACAACATCTTACATTTATTTTCACACAATACGTCTCCTTGCAGTATCAACACTAATTCGGCTGACTTTTATATTTGATCCAATTGGTAGATAGGCTGTATTTACACCATAAAGGTGCACAGCTGATATAAAGGGACACCTAGTGGTTAAAGCATGTTATTGAATTTCATTATTTTTATTATTAGATATTAATAGGATCCCTATAAAGTATATTCATTACTCGTTATTCTCTACTAATAGTTAATTAAAGACTGTATATAATGACTATTTTGCACATCCCTTTCAAGATTTCAAGATTTTCTAAGGTTTATTGACATATCATATTCACAAACGGTGTAGTTATGCATTGAATGAAAAACTTGGGTCGCAGGTTCCTCAATAGTGCATTACAAGACATCTATCAGCATACCTCCAGCAATGTTAACTATGTTGAAGCACTTATCTTAACTGATATTATACATATGTATTATACTCTTATAAGATGTATGTAGATATTTCATCTCCGGCCTTGTCAGGTATTGAACAATCAATAAATAAAGAACACAGAATTGTTAAATATAAAACACAGAATTTGTGTGATTATACTAAATGATTTACAAATAAACACCACTGCATATTTACAACTGTTACACATGCTGATGTAACGCAAATGTTTCCAACTTGGGATCAATAAAGTATATCTTATCTTAAGCTGATCGATGGCTACTGCCATATTTGCAGCAACACCTGCATTGATTTTTGTTGCAACACCTGCAACACCTGCAACAGCGGCAACAGCGGCAACAGCGGCAACAGCGGCAACAGCGGCAAGAGGGTGACTCTTGCAGCCCTCTTGTGTGTGAGGGAGAGGTGCACGGCCTGGTGTCATGGGGTCAGGGATGTGGCGAGCCAAACTACCCCGGGGTCTACGTCAAACTGTGTGAGTTCCACTCCTGGTTTGAAGAGGTCCAGGCAGCCAATCCCTAAAGAAATTACCAGTTTATTTTCTTCACTTCTCCCACTGGTTCACAGCCCTGGTTTTTCTTTTTCAGTCTTCTCTCTGGTGCCAATCAAGACTCTTAACACACATGTGCCAAAATGTTGAAAACGAAATAAAATCACTTGGTATTCACTTGTCTGTTCATGTCTATAATATGAAAACATACACCAATCACTTATACGCTCAAGTCTGTGTTAGGTACAGGTTTATGTATTTGATTTAATACCATTTAAGACAGTTTGATGGTGCTATATCACTTTGATATACAGAGAGATATACAGTAGAGGGTTTAAAAGCTGTTAGAAGGAACATAATGGTATGGGTTAAACAGTGAGGTAGCACATTTCTCTCCCCAGTCATGTGATAGCCCCCTTCCTTTTTCATAAGTTAGGGTTATAATTATAATGTCAAGCATTTAAATAATTTCCATTATTTAAGGGGGGCTCATAAAATTCTTTGATTATAAAGAATAAGTGCTGAACCTACTGTTGAGATAATGGCAGTGTAATTATTGAACAGTAGGAGGCCTCAGTGAGAAATATTCCTGTCAGTCCCACCCACTCATTACAGCTAAACATGACAGCAGAAACTATTTTTACTTTCACTGAGGGCTGATTTTCAGGTATTTCTCGCTTTGATTTAGAGTCTTTATCTTGCAAAGGTGCTCTTCTGTCAGGACGACATTCTTCTTGTCATCTCTTCCAGGTCACATTTGTCTTCTCTGAGCCCCGCTCTCCGTTCCTCCCTCTCTTTGCGTCTTTGTCTCTGTTTGACTGGGCTGGAGGGTCCGAGCCACACTGCTGCACCGACACACAAAAGAGATTGTAATAAAATGTCTGACTCAACTCTTAATACATTTTCATTTTAAAATAATGATATATTAACTTCTAGCTAGCCTTTCAAACAAAGGTGTCACTCAAAGTATTACTAATTGCTGCATTGCAATAATAGCTGGAACTGTCATTTATGTGTTCTGCTATGAAAAGGGTCTATGAATAGGATTTATTTGGGGTAAGAAATACAAGATGTTAGCAAGGACGATACGATTCACGCCAGCAAGATTTACTTATAAGTAAAAGACATTGTGGACAGACTTAAGGAAATACTCATTTGCATGAAATAACAGAATGAGACACATCCATGAAAAATAAAATAATTTTGTGCAACAGGGAAGACTTGACATTTATGTACAGTATTGCTCTGTGAAAGGGAACCATAGACTTATCATGACATTTTAGAGTTTTTGAGACACATAATGTTTCAAGTGGAGAATAATCTCATATTTATACACTCACCATCGATGGCACCATTGTTTCCCTCTCCAATCAGGCACGCAACCTTGGCGTAATCTTTGACCCCACCCTCTGCCTCGAACTTCACATCCGCCAAACAGTCAAAACCTCATTTATACACCTCCGCAAAATATTGCAAAAATCCTAAATCAAGTTTTATATATATAGCACATTTATAAACGATTTTTGGTCGAGCCAAAGTGCTGTACATATAATAAAAATAGCCTACAGTAGAGACACTTTACAGCAAATACAACAGCACAGATTGTTCAGAATATCAGTATGAGAAAAACGACACCCTCTATCCTTAGACCCTCACATCGTACAAGGAAAAACTTTCAGAGAAAACCCACAGTTTAAAGGGTAAAATGGGAGAAACCTCAGGGAGAGCAACAGAGGAGGGATCCCTCTCCCAGGACGGACAGACGTGCAATATATGCCGTGTGTAAATCGAAGAGATAATACATTTTACAGCATATAGACCGAATGTTAGGAAATGCATGTGTCTGTAATAAGAAGGTGGAAGCTACAATCCTGTGTAAGCCATCAGGGAAGCAGCATGACGAGACCCAAGGCAGGACCGCAGAGACAGGTTCAGCCACGACCCGAAGTCCACGGCTTAAAGAAGAAGAATTAAACAGAAGGTCCATTTCAGCATGGATTTATAGAGAAACAGCACCGCAGCCAATGGCGGCCGGCCCATAGGGGCGCTAGGGGCGCCGCCCCCCCTCTTCCCACATTTTAGATTGTCATTACAAATAAAAAAAAATATATATTAAAAAATATATATATATATTATTTTCATTTTTAATAAACAAGGTACATATTATATAGTTAGTATCAGAAAAATGTATAATCTACAATAAAATCTCGTTTAAAATTGTGTTACGATGTCTAAAGTAACTGATAAGTCATGTGTTTCCTGCCTGACCGCAGACATTTTTGCCCGTGTATCATTACCCTCTCTCGTCTGGGCGGTAAGAAAAGAGCCCTGAGTGCAGCAGCAGCCAACCAAGTGCTGACTGTTGCTACCTGAAAAGTACTATGCCGCCGAAACATAATTTCAGCCAACCAGCGTCGTCAGATCTGATGGTCCAAGGGCTATAATTTCAGCGCCCGGCCCAAGGCAGTCTGTGAGTTGTTTTGACTCTTATCCAAGGAGACAAAACAGGGAGCTGTCATACACACTGGAAGCTGTCATTAGCAGCTAATATGAAAACTCCGTTTTTGACATAAACATTGAATTATGGATCATCAATAATTTTGTTCAAAGTGACAGACACATTGGATTAACCTATGGATTAACCTTCAGCCGCGTTTTTTTCTCGTTTTAATGCCATTGAACACAACTTTTGATCAGAATAAACAGCAAAATCTACCTAAAGCTATCTCGTGTGATGTCTGTATTTGCTTCCCCTGTCGCAAGTTCTGATCACTCAGTGATGATACTTATATTTCTAGAATCTGTGGAATCTCAGCTTGTTAGCATACGCTTGTTTGTGCATATCCGATCAGTATATCGATCGATTTATACCTAGAGTGCGTTGGCATTTTTTCGCTCAGGGCTCATTTAGCAAAAGGTTAGCTTCTTGTGAGACTTGTTTTATTTCGGTAAAAATGGTTCATATCATTAGTTAGCTGAGTTTCTTCTCGTTAAATGAGTATGACACATGAATAGTTTATTACATTGCTTTTGTATTTTTCCCCTTCGATTCGGAGAAACAAATATTTTTTCGGAGTCCTTCCATGACTTCCATGTCCTTCCATGAGCGTCAGTTGGCATGGGGGGTTGGCAGGACCCCCGGCAGAAGAGTATTCTGCGGGACCTCCAACGGGACAGGAGAAAGGGTTGGCAGGACCCTCTGCAGGAGAGTATTCTGCGGGACCTCCAACGGCACAGGACACAGGGTTGGCAGGACCCCCAGAAGTGGAGTAGACGGTGGGACCTCCAACGGCACAGGACACAGAGCTGGCAGGACCCCCGGCAGGGGAGCAGACGGCGGGACCTCCAACGAGACCGGACCTAGGGTTGGCAGGACCCCCGGCAGGAGAGTAATCGGCGGGGCCTCCAACGGCACAGGACACAGGGCTGGCAGGACCCCCGGCAGAAGAGTATTCTGCGGGACCTCCAACGGGACAGGACATAGGATTGGCAGGACCCCCGGCAGGGGAGTAGATGGCGGGACCTCCAACGGCACAGGACACAGAGCTGGCAGGACCCCCGGCAGGGGAGCAGACGGCGGGACCTCCAACGAGACCGGACCTAGGGTTGGCAGGACCCCCGGCAGGAGAGTATTCTGCGGGACCTCCAACGGCACAGGACACAGGGTTGGCAGGACCCCCGGCAGGGGAGTAGACGGCGGGACCTCCAACGGCACAGGACACAGGGTTGGCAGGACCCCCAGCGGAACCTCCAACAACACTTGCGTAGGGGCTTTAATTGGGAATGGAGAGGGAACTCAAGCGGAGACTTGAGAGGGGACTCGAGAGGAGACTGGAGAGGGGACTCCAGAGGGGACTAGAGAAGGGAATACGAGAGGGGACTTGAGAGGGGAACTAGAGAGGGGACTCGAGGAGAGACCAGAGGAGGGACCAGAGGAGGGAACTCGAGAGGGAACTCGAGAGGGGACTCGAGGGGGAACTGGAGAGGGGACTCGAGATGGAAACAGAGAGGGAACTCGAGAAGGGACTACAGAGGGGACTAGAGGAGAGACTAGAGGAGTAACTAGAGAAGGGAACTCGAGAGGGGAACTAGAGAGTGGACTCGAGGAGGGACTAGAGGAGGGCCTAAAGGAGGGAACTCGAGAGGGAACTGGAGATGGAAACAGAGAGGGGACTCGAGAAGGGACTACAGAGGGGACTAGAGGAGAGACTAGAGGAGGGACTAGAGGAGTAACTAGAGAAGGGAACTCGAGAGGGGAACTAGAGAGGGGACTCGAGGAGGGACTAGAGGAGGGCCTAAAGGAGGGAACTCGAGAGGGGACTCTAGGGGGAACTGGAGAGGGAACTTGAGATGGAAACAGAGAGGGGACTCGAACAGAGACTAAAGAGGGGACTAGAGGAGAGATGAGGGACTAGATGAGTAACTAGAGAAGGGAACTCGAGAGGGAACTCGAGAGGGAAACTAAAGAGGGGACTAGAGGAGAGACTAGAGGAGGGACTAGATGAGTAACTAGAGAAGGGAACTCGAGAGGGAAACTAGAGAGGGGACTCGAGGAGGGACTAAAGGAGGGAACTCGAGAGGGAACTGGAGATGGAAACCAAAGAGGGGACTCGAGAAGGGACTACAGAAGGGACTAGAGGAGAGACTGGAGGAGCAACCAGAGAAGGGAACTCGAGAGGGGACTCGAGAGGGAAACCAAAGAGGGGACTCGAGGAGGAACCAGAGGAGGGAACCCGAGATGGGACTGTTGCAGCTGGGACCAGCTCTGGGTCTGGAACCAAGGCAGCTGGGGCCAGAACTGGGGCTGAAATCATGGCTGCAGGGACCGGAATTGAAGCCAGAATCATGGCTGTTGAAGCCAGAATCCTGTCTATACAGCCGGAAACATGGCTGTATAGACAGCAATGTCGGTGCTTAACGGTTCCTAAACGGGGACTGGCCATTTGTGTGTTCTGGAGAATCACAGAACGGCCGGTCGTCAGCGGGCCGTTGACAACCGGCTCGGTACGCTTTTAAACGGCATCATGTAAGTTGTGCTGACAGTCGACAGAGGTCCACAGTTGCCCCGCAGCGAGGCTCCCCCTGCCCTCCCGTAGACAGTTCACGAGCTCAGTCACTTCATAACACCAATGATGGATTGTGGAAAACGCTCTAAAGTGAGGCTCCACTACACTAAAAAAGAAAAAGACAAGGCACAGTGTAATACCTGTTAATAGCTTGCCACAGGCATAGCTCAGTGAAAAGCACAGCTATTGTGCAATACATTTGTATTGCATGTATATTTTACCCATCCATACCCATCCATACCTGAGAAAAAAAACGGGGGGAAAAAGCCCCTTAACAGGTTAAATGGGAATTAAATCATTTGAGTGTTCCCAAAGCCCCGGTGTTCTGCAGATTGTGTGGGCCTACTGTACTGTTGCACAGTTTATACTGTAGAAAATATGTCCAGGACAAGATGTTTCGAAGTTTTGGAAGATTCATAGCTAACCACACTGAAGATTATGGAGGTATTGATCAGTCTTCTCATATTTTTAAGCCTCAAATTGTGTTCTTGTTTACATCACCTGGTGCAGCTCGTGAGGTGGCCTAGCAACCCGCTAGCAACATGCACAGCTGCAATAAGCTGCAAGCTAATTAAACCGAAATTGAGCCAGAACCTTTTCTTTTTTGTTTTACCATTTATTGAAGTGATTGACATTTCAGGCTGAGAGGACATTGGCCAGTTAAATATGGTTGATTAAGATTAAGCATATCCCTTTTACACTGTTGTATTTAGTTGATTAAGGTGTATTGTAAAATGTCTTGTTTCAGTGTTGCGTTATACTTAGCTTCAGCCTCTCGTGTCATATCTGCTTCCAAAAAAACGACATGTCAATAATCCAAATGCCAAACTCAAGGCTTATTCTGCAATCTACTGACTTCACAGTGAATATGTCGAATTATTATCTAAAGTGTATTGTGCTTTTCCTTAAACACATATTGCCAAACAATCTCTCAATAAGATTTCCATCAAAATAAGACACACAAACTGTAGCTTTTACCAGTTAACCTCTGCATAGATACGGGCTATCTGAGAAGTCTTGTCAACTACAAACATTGACATTAGTTTAAAGACCACTGTTTTGCTCAAAATGAGATGAAGTACCTGATAAGAGAGTGATTTATGACCCCCATAAACCTTAGTCCCACCTCCAAATACCTTTGATGTGGCACCTGTTGTAGTATCCCCTAGTAAGCCATTATAGTCATTGATGATAGTATGACTTGTTTCGGTAACCTGTTGTAGTTGTAATGCCCTCTATAAGGTAATGTGCTTTAATAGTGGGTTAATATTACTTATTGACTCTTTTGTGGTAATATAAGGTTATATGACATTTAGGTATGTCTTTTGAAGTTGTATAGGTATAGGTAATAATACTTTGACCTTGTTTGTGTTAATTTGGGGTTAAAAGGGTAATCTTTGCTAGTTTATTTTAAACAAATCATTTATATGAGGGGCCGTGAAGGCCAATATTCAAACTAACCTTGTGCACACACTACTGAAAACATCTGGCCTTGCACACACAAACACTACTGAAATACTCTCACATTCACTACTGAACACCTCACACACACACACACAAAAATTAAACCTCACACACATATACTTAAAATTACCCCACACACACACAACTAAAAAAAAACCTCACACACACACTATTGAAATCTCTTTACACACACTACAAACCCCTCACACACACACACACACACACACACACACACACACACACACACGCGCGCACACACACACACACACACACACACACACACACACACACGCACACACACACACACACACACACACACACACACTACTGAAAACATCTGGCCTTGCACACACACTACTTAAAACATCTGGCCTTGCACACACACTACTGAAATACTCTCACATTCACTACTGAACACCTCACACACACACAACTGAAAATTAACCTCACACACATACTCTGCAAAACATTTTACTGAAAGATTATCAGTAGGGAATGTGCATGTGTTTCACCTATGTGTGTGAGGGGGATTCTTGCTGTAACGGAAGTCATTGTAATGAAACGGAAGTAACAAAGAACAAAGCTGCAGTAGGCGGCGATAATTCTCATCTACTCTATTTGGAAGTCGCCATTAAAGAAGAAGAATGAAACAGAAGGTCCAATTCAGCATGGATTTATAGAGAAACAGCACCGCAGCCGTAGGCTGGACCCTGAACCGAGCAGTCGACAAACTGAGACGGTCTGTTCTATGGAGGTGTTCTTGTTTACATCACCTGGCGCAGCTCGTGAGTTGGCCTAGCAACCCGCTAGCAACATGCACAGCTGCAATAAGCTAACAAGCTAATTCAACCGAAATTGAGCCAGAACCTTTTCTTTTTTGTTTTGCCATTTATTGAAGTGATTGATATTTCAGGCTGAGAGGACAATGGCCGATTGATGCAATGATTGATTGCAATGGTTGATTAAGCTGTGTAGTTCTAGCCAACAGATATGTTAGCATTAGTTAGTTAACAGTAGGCTAAGTAAATATAGGAGTAACCAGCGATGTGCAGTCAGGGTAGGCAGGGGAGGCAGAGCCTCCCCTGTCATACTCCAATGTAACGGAAAAACAACTAAAGAAAAAGTAAATAGTAATAATAATAAAATGTATCCACTGATCTGTGTTGTAAATTTGATTTATGTATGATTCCAATCGCTTTTTATAGTCAAAATCAGCAAATTTGCAGAGCTCCGCTACAACTACGGGTAGCGATGAGAAGTGAGGCAGGGATGAGCTCTGCCTCTCGTAAGCCCACAGTAACTTGCTGGAACGCGGGCACTAATTTAACGCGGGCACTAGTAGTAGTAATGATGCTGTTTCAATCAAATTAGTATGCATAAAAAGTGACAAGTGGACACGCCCCCAATTATGCAAATGAGCTAAGTCCGTCTCCCATTGGCCAATGAGCTAAGTCCCGCCTCCCATGTCCCGCCTCCCATTCTTTGATGTCAGATTGGCGTGAAAGGCCCCCCGGCGTGATTCTTTGTTGTATTGATTAAGATAGTTAAGGTATTTGACCCCTGACCCTGAGAGTGGAGTAATTGCCCTGCAATCAGTTTGGCGTGAAAGCCCCCCCCCGGCGTGATTCTTTGTTGTATTGATTAAGATAGTTAAGGTATTTGACCCCTGACCCTGAGAGTGGAGTAATTAGACTGCAATTAGATTAGCCCCAGGCGCCCCCTTTGTTGTATAGGTCTTTTGTTGTATTGATTAAGATAGTTAAGGTATTTGACCCCTGCCCCTGAGAGTGGAGTAATTAGACTGCAATCAGATTAGCCCCAGGCACCCCCTTTGTTGTATAGGTCTTTTTGATGTATTGATTAAGATAGTTAAGGTATTTGACCCTTGCCCCGAGAGTGGAGTAATTAGATTACCCCCAGGCAGTCCCTTTGTTGTATAGGTCTTTTGATGTATTGAATAAGATAGTCTCTTTGACCCCTGCCCCTCAGAGCCCTTTGTTGTCTAATCTAATTAGCCTTTGATGTTTGCCCTTTGATGTGATGTGTAATTTCACATTGATGAAAGCCTCTGTATAAATAAACCTCATGAGGCTATGGCCGGTGTATAGAGATATGCTCAAAACTAAATTTAAAAAAGACAGACAATTCAGCTTACCAAGTCAACCGTCTGAAGCGCCAGTCAAGAAACGAATGCAGCATCGGGGGTTCAGAGTACAGCCTCTTTCTGGTCATGTGTGTTGGAGGAGGGGCTCTGTAAGGAAGGCCCCCCCCCGTTTGTGTACTTTCAAATTATAGCTCACTCGAGATGGTTTCTCCAAAATGACAGGTTTTGCATACATAAAAAGTGTATCTTACAGTTCCTTTAGTTGTAGGATTGTGAACTAATGTATAATTACTTTTATTAACTATAGGTTTGCATCCATTAAAGTGTATCTTACAGTTCCTTTGTGAGTGAATTACACACAAATCTGCAGAGTGTCACTAAAAAAGTTTTACGCAGTGACTGACATTCTGTATGGGAGTTCACACCCGAGCTGCTGTAGGGGGTTGAGTATGTTTTGGCTCTCGGGGGATGGTGGGTTAAGAGACAGATTCTTAACTAAATCTTTACACATAAATCTGCCGAATGTCTGTAAAAAAAGTCTTTAAATCAAAAAACTTGCCTTTTTAGAGTCAGAAGCCTAACGAAATCTCATCAAACAGAGTACTTTATGTTAGTGGTCCTCTTTTATACACAAAAGTGTATCTTTTCAGTAACTTTCTCAGAGAATTTAAGCATAAATCTGGCAAATGTTCAAAACAGCCTTGTTTTTCACTGAAATAGCCTCAAAATCACAAACTGACATTAAGAGTCAGGGGGTTAACGAAATCTACTAAAACAAAGTACTTCATTATCTACTTTTTTCAGCTTTTATACACAAAAGTGCAGGGAAGGTAGGCAGATTTAGAACACTATCTGTGCGATAGTGTTAGTGTTCCCTGCCCTTAAGAACAATTAACACACACACACACACACGCACGCACACACACACACACACACACACACACACACACACACACACACACACACACACACACACACACACACACACACATTGGAGTTGCCCTTTGATGTGAGGATTTAAGATAAGCAGGGGATGTTAATCTATATGTTAATTAAGACACTCACTAAGACACCTAAAAAACGTTATTGCCCTCTCTAGATCTGATTCAGTTTTTGTTTTAAATGATATGTGAGTGCTAAGGATGTTTCTTTTTAAGTTTTCTGTGAAACTGTTAACTACAAGGAAGTATCTGCTTGCAAAGAGGGTATTCATATTAATTTAAAAGATCTTATTTAGTTTTTAATAGTGATACCTGAGGATATTCTCTTTAGTTGTAGGATTGTGAACTAATGTATAATTACCTTTATTTAACTATAAGAAAAGTCTCTCTGAAGAGGGGAAATAATAAAACAATTTTAAAAAACATGATCTTTGTCTTTTTATAATTACTTTACACCACTATAAGGAAACCCAATATGAAGCTGTATGGTGTACTATTAGATTTTGTTGTAGGCAACAAAGAGAGGTTTTCTTAAAATGTGTTCCTGCCCCCAAGCACTCCATGCGGCTCCAGGAGGGCTGATCAGAACAAAGGGTCCAAAGCAGACGCAGAGTCTCCCTCGATGGGGGGGCATCTTTACACATAAATCTGCCGAATGTCTGTAAATAAAGTCTTTAAATCAAAAAACTTGCCTTTTTAGAGTCAGAAGCCTAACAAAATCTCATCAAACAGAGTACTTTATGTTAGTGGTCCTCTTTTATACACAAAAGTGTATCTTTTCAGTAACTTTCTCAGAGAATTTAAGCATAAATCTGGCAAATGTTCAAAACAGCCTTGTTTTTCACTGAAATAGCCTCAAAATCACAAACTGACATTAAGAGTCAGGGGGTTAACGAAATCTACTAAAACAAAGCCATTTCACTCCATGAAGCCTCCAGCTTGTACAAGGGCTCCGCCTCCACTCAATATAACATGTCCCGCCCTCCTCACCAGATCATTTTAAAGTAAGGGGATGGAAATAGACGAAAATAAATACGCTCAAACTAAATAACAGGCCAGTCATTTCCAATCACCAAGGCACTTTTCAAAAAAGAAAAATGGCCAAGAGAAGCATAGATATGGGCTTAATCAGCGAGACGCCTGTGGCAACGTACAGCCATCAGTCCGGAGCGCCAATCAAGAAACGAATGCAATATCTGTGCCGGATTCAGACGCCTCCAGCCGAAGAACTTCATGAAGAATGGACTCTGAAAAATGGCGATGTTTGGGGTTATGTATTCAACTATATGGCGAATGAACTGCATTTCTACAATCTGAAGAATGGAGAAACGTATGGACCCCGCAGTGTTAAAGCGACACTGACCTCAACAGATTGGGCTGTGTTAACTCTGGTGTCTTCCAGAGATCTCCACGCAACCACTGTAGTGCATCAAGAAACCATAGTGGAACCAGCGGTGTACAAGATATTTGCAAAGAAAAGCAAAGAAACACAGACAGCATGCGAGTTCAAAGAAGAGATTTCACCGCCGCCCCTCAATGTGGAGGAAGAAAGAGTTATTTCCCCGCTGCCAGAAGTGAGAAGAGTCCTGACAAGCACCGTCTGGGAAACTAAAAGCGGACCATCGGGGCGATGGTATTACCGTGCAAGCCATTTGGAAACGCTGGGGAAGGACCCCTCTGATGATTTTGTTTTGGAGAATTTTAACTCTACATGTGGAGTTTTTCAGACATCTGTACGGGTGCCACTGACTGCTTGGCTGAAAATGATTGATGGAAAAGCTACAAAGCTTAAAGAACTTTTTAAACAGAGTCAGACATCGATGGACATTATACTGGTGAAAAAGAATCTCACCTTTACAGAGGACTCTGCCTCCCACTCAACATAACAAGTCACACCCTCCTCACCAGATCATTTTAAACTAAGGACCCCTCAAAGAAAAACATTGTGTATTCTACCTATGTAAAAAGAATGTAGGGGTTGTCTCTGTATCAAGATGATGTGTTTAAAAAAAAAAAATTCTGAAAAATACCAACTGTGTGAGAGACGTCATAAAGACACTCATTTTAACCACAGTGTTTGTTCTCTACAAATGTTTTAAGATTGTTACAAAATGTAAAAAATAAAAATAAAAGGTATGGAGACAAAATTAATTCAGGTTACTCTGGCTTTATTAGGAAAACAAACATATAATACAAATGGGTTAGGGGTTAAATGTAATCATCGTGGACTAACAAACTTTTATCTGAATACATTTGTTCTTTTTAAGAGCACTTTTTGAAATTATTTATTAATTATTTCAGTGGAACAATCCAGTTTTTGTTAACATCAACGCTTTCTTCTCTTTTCTTGTGTTACTAAGATACTTTTAGGCACACTTTGGTGTATGCAACACTTGTTCAGATAAACAAGGTTTTTTATTTTCTGATAAACTTACATATTTTAATTGTTTTATGTTACCAAGATACTTTGAGATACACCCTGATGTACGCAACACTTAACAAAGGGTATAATATGAAGTACTTGGTAAGGAAGGGGTTTTTCTTTAAGGGTGCAAAACTTTAGAACAGGGTAAAATATTCATTAATTTGTATTGAATTGAGTTTTCTTTTTTTGATTTTCAACATACTATATGACTTTTCCATATTTCTGACATACTATATACTTTTTTGACTTTTTTCTGTAGAATCTTGACAAAACTATTACTTGTTCTTAAATGATGACCTATTGCTGGAGATGAGATGAAAAAGCTACAACGATTAAAGAACTTTTTTTCTAAAAACTCTCAATTCTATAATTTACTCCCCCATTCAACGCAATGAGCCCCACCCTCCACTCAGCAAATCATCTAAAACGAAGGACCTCGCTAAGACGACCGTTGTAAACTAGCCATGGAGCAGAGAAAAGCCAAGACTCCCCCCGCGAGTTGCAGTCAGGAACAGAGTCCACCAGCAACACCACCATGTGGGAAACCCGAATCTTGCAGTACTACTGCTGCTGATGCTACTCCTCGGGTCAAGAAGTCTCGGTTTAGGGACACAGTGAAAGCAGAGTTGTTTTATATTCTGGAGATGGTGATGTATCGGTACAGAAAAGAAATCTGCAAAGAATGCCGACGCAGTAACCCCGACCAGAGGCAACACGATAGTCGGAATGACATGCCCGATTTCTTCTTCAGAAACAATTACAAAGCGTTAATGAAAAGACTTTGGCTCGCCGACTTCGTTGCAGTGATTGACCAGAGTCTTATTGAAAAAGGCATTCGCGAGGATAAACTGAGGATAGGACGCGCTTCGGAAGCTTTTCTGCACAAGCTTGTAAAATTCAGATGCCTCAAGGAGAGACTTGACATATCCATACAGAGTTGGATGGAGAAGAAGAAGACTAACAAACAGCAATCGGATGGAGAAGAAGCCAGGGACTTGTTCAATGCAGTGACTTTTTTCTTTTAAGTAAAATAAAATGGGAAACTACTATGCAAAACGCTCTGTATATATTGATCAGAATGTAGTCATTACCCTTTTAATAAGTGTGGTGATGGGGACGATTGAAAACAGAATGAGTAGTGACCCCTGTGTAAAAAGAATGGCTGAAGTTTGTAAACTGGAAGACATTTTGGATATAGTTCGTTCTGGCAGTACTATTTCGGGTCATTGGGAAACGATTGTAAACGAAACATTTAAAGTGGTCCTGGAATCTTCATTTTCCGAAACATTCTGTAACATTATCTCAGAAATGAAACAAACATCAAAAGTGTATCATGTGCTCTCATTGTATGCTCTGTTTGTAGATGTAATGCATCTTTGCGTCGAAAACAGCATACACGTGAATATTTTGACTGGAGTGAAAAAACTCCATCACGATATCTCCAGTAATATGGGGACCTTCCTATGTGCTGTAAAGGGCACCGTACGGCATGGAAACGTGACCTTTGACCTTTGGAGCTTTGTTACATTTCAAGCCGTAACCTTTGACATTAGGAGCAGCAGAGGCATCAATCTGCATGTACTTTTCGAGCCGGTTCTCATGAGAGCCAGCTCAAAGAGGTCGGATCTTCCTTTGTGCCGTTGAGGGTACTGTCGGCATTGCGAATGTGACCTCTGACCTCGGTTTTGACCTTGTCCGAGGTCGCAGGGTCCCCAAATGTTGCATGCGGGTTCCACACAAGTGCAAAAACACACTCTCAAAGTTTAGGAGCGCCAACCACATTTTTTCAATTGTTTTCATTTTCTTCCCCTCTCCCACCTCAAGCCTGTCAGATGCTAAGCTCCAGACAGCATGATGTGAGAAAGTTTGACATTTTATTGAAAAAAAGGTTCTGGGTGGGTTAGGGTTCCCATATTTCAGATTCCTGATCTGGGCCCTATTTAGAGGCCCCCTGTGAAAAAATTATCTCTGTAGCCCTTTTGAAAGTCCTTTAAACACTCATGCAGCACTGCAGCTTCTCAAAAGGCCTTAACGGAAGGTTTTGTTACATTTTAAGCTATAACCTTTGACATTTAGTTGCACCAGAGGCATCCATTTGCATCTGCTCTCCGAGACGGTTAAAATGACATCAAGCTCAAAGCGGTCGGACCTTCCTTTGTGCTGTAAAAGGCACCGTACGGCATGAAAGCGTGACCTTTGACCTTTGGAGCTTTGTTACATTTCAAGCCGTAACCTTTGAGATTAGGAGCAGCGGAGGCATCAATCTGCATGTACTTTTCGAGACGGTTCTAATGAGAGCCAGCTTAAAGCGTTCGGACCTTCCTTTGCGCCGTTGAGGGTACTGTCGGCATTGCGAATGTGACCTCTGACCTCGGTTTTGACCTTGTCCGAGGTCGCAGGGTCCCCAAATGTTGCATGCGGGTTCCACACACGTGCAAAAACACACTCTCAAAGTTTCGGAGCGCCAACCACATTTTTTCAATTGTTTTCATTTTCTTCCCCTCTCCCACCACAAGCCTGTCAGATGCTAAGCTCCATTATGTGAGAAAGTTTGACATTTTATTGAAAAAAAAGTTCTGGGTGGGTTAGGGTTCCCATATTTCAGATTACTGATCTTGGCACTATTTAGAGGCCCCCTGTGAAAAAATTATCTCTGTAGCCCTTTTCAAAGTACTTTAAAGGGGAAAGGAAACACCAATTACAGCTATAATATTCCGGTAGTTTATTCATTTTACAATGGATATTGATCGTAATATTTATTGTATATGATATTACTCGCCAAAAGAAAATTAATTATCCGCTTGCCGGGTGGGGAATTCCGGGACCAGGCCGCCGCCATTAGGGGAGTCCCAAATGGTGACGTCACTGGCTGTGTTTTCGCTCCACCGGAAGTCAACACAACGTAGCAGATATGGCAGCGATGGAGGAATTTTGCAATGCGACGGACGTTTTGAACGATGAATTTGACTATTCGTTGGGAGATGACATTGATGTGGAAGCATCTACAGTTACCAGGCATCCCATGGCCTATGCTTATGAACCGATTAGGTCCGCGGAATCCGCCGAAAGTACCGACGGTTCTGAACTCGCCGAGTGGAATACCACCAGTTCCAGTACCGACTCGGTCTCAGAGGAAGAAGATGTTGCTCAAAACCCGGGACGAATGGACAACACAGATTGGTGTACATGCAACAATTGTGTGGTGATGCCATCGGAAAATGAATGTAGATGTTGCAGGGGAATTGGTATCGACCACATGCTCAATTCAGACGGGAATAATCTCCAGTGTATCATGGAACACCGACTGTTCCCTATGGTTTCCATCGAGAATGATATGTTGGCGATCGCAATGGTATCGCTACGAGACGTGCGTGCAGCAAGCCTCGAACGACCAATAAATAGCGAGTAAGTGTAGGCCCTATTTAAAAATATATAATTGTTTTAAATTAAATGATTTGTATTTATATGTGTATCCTATTTATTTCAGCCTCTACAGACTAACAGCTTATTGGCAATTCACCATCTGGACTAGAGGTTTCCTTGGAAAAGGGAACAGAGTGCCGATACCTGCCTGTGTTGTGAATCGGATACGAAGTCACTACCCATCAGTAACCTACAAAGGATTTGAATATTCTGGAGGGATATGATGTGACCAATGATTCCATGCATGGAAGGCAAATCTTTGACAGTGAAATCGTGACATTTAGGCTAGCGAAGAAAATTCTACTTTGATAATGGAACCATTCATACAATGTTTGTGATATATCAGAACAGTATTTACAACTTATATTATCAAGCATATACATGTATCTCACTAGATTCTACAAATGTTTTTCAGTGCTTGATGTTCATAAAGTAATAAAGACCATTTTCCTGAACCAAACTATGTTTTTACCCTTCAAATAATAATATACAAATACTACCAGCATATATTACTTCAGCCATAGACGTCCTTTATTTATTTGCCACAGAGCCCCACAGGTTGACTAAGCTTCATACACCACAGACACATTGAGTCCCACAGGCTGACTTCATATATACGACAGACACATAGAGACCGACATTACTTGTTCACAAATCGACTTAGGTGGTGTGCCACAGCATCCTCCTTCGATGGTTTTACCAGGCCTTTATGTGCACCAAGTGTCCTTTTCTCCTTCTCTGCATCTGTATGACGGTGTTCTGCAAGTTCGGACCTCATGGACGATGCTGATAAACACCTCTCGACTACCCCTACCATGATTTCTCTTCGGAAGTTGTAGCTTTTTGGTGTCTTCATCGCCTTCACCACATATCCTCCAGCAGGCTTCGAGTACTGCAGTTTGAACTGCAGTGCCCCCTTCTTGGTCTGTGCCTGCTCACGGTCGATGTTGTGGTTGTGATCCAATGCAGCGAGGCGAAGGCGTGCCTGAAAGCTCTCCTCCGTGAACTTCTTGCGCTTTGGAACGTACTTTGTATACAAAGAATGGATGCTCTCCAGCTCGCCAGTATGGATCCCTTCTGTAACCTGCAATTGAACAGAGTGGGTCATGAATGTCAGCATTATTTAGCATTTTTGTTATTACTTAATTTGTCAGATTGCGAACTATTGGAGTCGAGAGATGCCAGACATGCAATTCTCAAACATCACTATTGAATAATCACCCATGGTTGGTGGATAATTCAAATACTGATATTAATTATGCATGTGTTTGTATTTTTTTTTATACATATTTTCAATTTCAATATTTTACTATTTGTTCAGGGCTACATCCGTTGAATATATTCTCTTTAGATAAATATACTGCTTTGTGGTGAATTTATAAGGCCAGAATATATAAATGAAGAAGGGCAATTAAGACAATACCTTATCTAGTTTTTTCAACAGTCTCTTGTCCATGACCACTTTCTGTAGAGTGCCAAAGGCCTTGGATGAACGCTCCAACCAAGGTCGGGAACTCCCATCCTCTTCAGAATAAGGCTCGTGTTCACACTTCAGCATCTTCTCTGCCGACAGCCACTCGTGAACATTGATGATATGATGGAGGATGGACGTCCATTTCTCCTTCAGCAGTAACGCGTCACCATCACATGTACACACACAGTACCAAAGATGGTTGGATACCATGCGCACCCACTCCTTCAGCTCGGTATTCCTGCTCTGCAGCATCCGCTTCTTCACACCTTTCACAATGTGCCACAAGTCAAACTCATGCTTGATGGTCTTGTGGTCCTCACGTAGCATCTTCTGCACTGCAGGGTGGCAGTCTGTGGCTAGTATGGAAATTGTCACATTGTGATCCTGAAAAGATATTTACCATACATTTAATTTAATAAAGCCAACATCTTCAATTTCTATCACCCCCCCCCCCCCCGTGTCCAAGTCAAACTTACAGGGCCAGGCAATTTTCTCATGTAAAATCTCAATTTGGTCAATTGTAGGATTAATTTTTGCAACATGGAATTTAAGACTTTTCAGGTGGATTTCTATATTTCTATATTTTCATGTGACAATGTTTGTCCGAAATCATGGGCTCTCTAGCATATCATGTAACACATTTACATACATTATATATCTTTGGCTATCAGCAGAGATCCCATACATACAATGGCACAGGCAGACAGCTAGACATCACAACCTTTCTATTCCAAATTGACAATCGTTATTTAAAATTAGACAAAAGATTATACAATATATTGTAGCAATACTACATGTACTATTGACCTGTGAAATAAACAAACTAACAATAGAATACCTGTAGTTTGGAAATACATCTTTCAAGTCCAACAGGCTCCAACCAGTAGCTATTTTTGACCTCTGTCACCTTCACTGTCTGCTGGGCAATGATGAGCCTTGAGTTGATATCAAGCATGGTGTACGTTCCAAACGTAGCACAATGACCAGGGCTGTCACATCGCCCATCGCCTGACACAGTGACAACCTGATCGCCAGTTGCTGCCATCACTGCCTCATTATGCAAGTTCCAGACACTGGTAACTTCCGGCAGCACATACACTCTCTGGATGTTATAGCAGTGTCTTGTCGAGAGTGATTCCAGGCCCAGACACTGGCATATCTCAGAAAATGGGCCATAAGCATTTCCAGTCAGGAAAATCGCGGCTGGCACTAACAGGTTGCAGGACATTGTGCCATTTAAGAGGGGTTGAGAAGTCCACACAAACTCATGGCCATCGATGCAGTCAGTTTTCACTGTCAGTCCAAAGCCTTTGGCTGAACAGTACGGCCTGCTGATCACACATTTTCCGCATCCGGCAAAGTTGCATACACAAAACAGCTTCATCAGTTGTGCATGGGATACCAGATATTTTTTGTCTGACACTGGATCTTCTCCGCCATCCACTGAATGTTCTCCATCATCCTCGCTGTCTTCGCCGTCATTCTGTATAATGTCATCTTCAGTAGGGCTGTAGTCCGACAAAGAAGGCTCAGTCCCTAGAATGCTCTCCCCAGAGCTGGAAGCATCTTCTTCAGGCATTGACACATCAGGTGTTGGACTCAGTGGTGCTTTGGCCATTGCATCTGCAGGTGCCAGTGTGGTGGATCCACCAGCAATGTCCCTGCTGACGCAATATGGATGATCATTACTGAGCAACTGACTGTTGTTGATGTCATCGGTCCCAGTCTGCACACTCACCAAAGTCACAGTTTTACACGGGCATGGTTCCAGTGGTTCCGTCTGTGTGGCCACAGTCACTGACTGCCCACGTTTAGTTGTGTGTGCCTCCAGTACCTGGGAATCATCACTTGCATCATCAGCACCTATGCAGGATGTATCTTCTGTCTGACAGGACAACAATCCTGCAGCAGTATGGACAGCTCGTTTGACCTGAAACAAAACAATATAAATATGTTACAGGTTAAGGTGAACTAGAAATATTCAAAATCATGACTATGATAAGTTGGCCGGAAAAACCCCATCGCCACTATTTACCAATGTGATTATTCCATAATGGTAAAATAAAGAAACTGTTCATAGAAACCTAACTGTTCAGTGTCTGTGGAGATGGAGGTTATAAATCTCCAAAATAATGTTCAGCAAAACTCACAACATTTCTGGAGCCTTGTAGAACCAGAGAACTATAAGAATATTCACCAAGCAGCACTGAACATGTCTGCTTTATTTGGTTCTGTCCTACAGACCTTTGTGAAGCAGCTTTTTCTGGCACGAATGTCATGAAATCTGACGCAGAACAAGACTGATCAACATTTAAATGACTCTATTAGAGTGAACCTAAGTGGGTACACTCCAGCATACACCTCTATGGTGGACTCCATGCAGCGCCATTCATCTCACTAACTGTGAAAAAGAGTGAATGCACTTATTTTACACATGTGCCATAAGATGTTTGCAAGGTGGTGATTAAGGCGATGTATTTACTATGAGGGCCATAATAATATGTGAGAAATTGTCGTTTTCTTGGACCCATGTGAAGTTAAGATTTTAGATAAGCTTTAGGTATTGCAATTTCACACGTGTACAAAAGTAGCTTAATTCAACTGATGAGTGCTATGTGAATAAATGTAAGTGATGCGATGCAAGTAGCTCTTGGCAACTTTCATGTTTTCAAAGTAGCTCTCAGGTGGAAAAAGGTTGGAGACCCCTGATTTAAGCAAACTCTCAAACTGTTATTACTCAGAGCAAAATATATTATTTATAAAGGATTGTGTTGTTATTATTAAGCACATGTTCAGAAAATACTCAAGCAGGGCTAAGGATGGGCAGTCATTTTGATGAAGTATACTCCTACCAGCAGGCCCGGACTGGCCATCGGGAGGACCGGGAGGTTTCCCGATGGCCTGGCCTGCTAAGTGGCCTGCTGGCCTGAGGATTTTTTTTTTTATGTATGTATTGTGAACGCAACGCTGCGCAAATGTGGGTCTGACTCTGCCTCACAGAGGGTGACTGGCTGCCTACATGATGTGGCCTGCCGACATTTTCGTACAGATCATACCAATGCCCTCGATTGGTCTCTGTGTGTCATTCAAGCTCGGAGGGTGTGTGTTAGTGTGGCACGAGCGAGTGAGATAAAGCGCGCGCACTGGTTACGTGTATTGTTGTTGTTGTTAGCATCTGGTGCTAGCTAGCTGCGCTAACGGATATAAGGAGCTGTTTCAACAACAAGGTGGAGGAGAGTCCTCTGCCGTCAGACTGAGAGGCTGATAACTACAGCTCAGGTGAGGTAAAGGACTCTGAGTGTTTAGATAGTTAATTTAGTCTAAGTTATCTCAGTGGGTCTCAAACGGTTTGGTCACCATTTATGTATATACTCTTCTTGGCGTTATGTATAACGCCAAGAAGAGTAGCATCATGATTGTGCGAATTTAAGAGGATAAAAAGGCTGTATTTCCTAATTTTATTCTCAGTAGCAACATTCTTCTTGTGTGCAGTGAGATTAAGTACCTTGGTCATTATATCTCTGATGATCTCACAGATGACAAAGACATCCATAGACAACGCTGCAAACTGTAAGCCCAGGCAAACATATTAATGCGGAAGTTTCACAAGTGCTCTGTAGATGTCAAGGTATCACTTTTTAAAGCTTTATGTACACCATTGGACACGGCTCACCTGTGGAGTAAATACACGGCTCACCTGTGGAGTAACTACACGGCTAGAAGCATGCAAAAACTAAAAGTCGCATGCAATGATGCTTTACGGTTGCTGCTGAGGGTACCGATATGGCACAGTGCCAGCCAGCTGTTTGTTAACTTGGGGGTACCTACTTGTCAAGCCCTTTTAAGAAAGTTAATGTACAAATTCATGTGTCGCCTATAAGACTCGGACAATCATGTTATCTCGATTTTAATTAACCCTGTGAAGAGTTCTACCCGGTTCTCTTCCATGATTTGGAGGCATTGGCGCAGCAGCCTCTACAGACAGTGAGCACGTGTGGCTCGCTGTGATTGGACTGATTTTATGTTTTTATCTGTTTGTTTTTATCTGTTTTGTGTTTAGCTTTTTATCTTATTTATTGATGTGTGTTTTGTCTGTTTGTATGTGATATGGACCGTGAGTCTGGAATAAAGATTGGAAATTATGTAAACACATATTTCCATTTGAGGGGGGAGTGATTAGTAAAATATGCATGAATAATAATTAAAAAAACGTTAACTAGGTGAAAAAAGGTAAGATAAACTTTAAAAACTTGTTGAGAGCTAAAACTAGTCTTTGCTGCTGCCTCAAAGAGGAGCAGGGGGAGAGGGGTGTTTTCATATGTTTTTTCATATTGGATATGGTATGTTATTGGTTATGGCCATGTTTTTATGATTTTATGATTATTTAAATGTATACAGTTCTGTTTCATATGGGTGTAGTCTCTTTATTTCCCCCTCAAAGTGCACCAGATTGATGCATTTATGTCCAACATTTAAAAAAAATCCTACCTGCCCCCGGAATGAGGTCCACATCCACTTAAAATATGTTCACATAGGTTCCTAAATAGATTTGCACATTTTTTTTAAATAGTAACCCATGTCCATATGTTTATTTTTGGGTAGTAGATTTAGAGGGCTATCACTATGGGCAGCAACGCTGTAAAAGTTGACAAATAAATCCAGCAAAATGGCACAAAAAACTGGTAGTGGCCTGGCTGGGTGTATAATTCCCGGCCTGACTTATTGTCCCAGTCCGGCCCTGCCTACCAGGCTACCGCATGTACCAGTGGTCAGTTGACATATATTTTGTATTATTTTCCAACACCTCATACATCTTGGCAATACCATCCATTGAACACCTAGTCCAGCAATACTATCCTTTTTAGGGCTGTTTTCGACAGTATGCCAGTTTAATTAGTTGAGCTATAGAACACCCCCAATTCTCCATTTTACGTCATAATAATAGCTACCATTTAGTTTGGATGCGATTGCGTTAATTAATAAGGTCACACTGTGTCAGTAAATACATGTGTGAGCTAGTAATCTGGTAGTGCTGCAATATTTACCTCTCTCTCGGCAGCTGAAGCAACTCGTTTGGTGGCTCGAACTTCACGTTTGTTGACATTGTCTTGCACAGCCGACGTGCTGGGACGGTCGATGTTCCCGACTGCATACCTTGAGAAATCGAATATTGTGGGAACAGATCCTGGCTTCAAATCCGATGTTTTATATTGAACCAGGCATCCAGACTCATCAAACCTCATTTTGTGGACATAATCTTCATTTGTAAAGTGTTCGCTGCACACACGTGCAAACTTATTCAGCGGCGGATCGGACCGTTTCATGGAAATAACCCATGCTTTGAGCAGCTTCTCATCCGTTAGTGGCAGCCTATGGAAATGTACTTCTTCTTTCTTCGTGTAAAATCTATTTGTGCAGCCTGGGGCAATACAATAAAGTCCTGACGACGACCGTTTTCTTTTACAAACTACTGATGCATTGCACGCCATGTTATTTGTTATTGAGCTTTGGCCAGGAAGCCGTACCCATTCAGTGACGTCACTGGGAAAGTCCCGGAGCAATGGCAGCGCCCATGGTCATTAGGCACGTATTTCAAAAGAGACATTTGCGTATCTCGATCGTTTGCCGTTGAGGGTACTGTCGGCATTGCGAATGTGACCTCTGACCTCGGTTTTGAACTTGTCCGAGGTCGCAGGGTCCCCAAATGTTGCAAGCGGGTTCCACACAAGTGCAACAACACACTCTGGAAGTTTCGGAGCGCCAACCACATTTTTTCAATTTTTTCATTTTCCCCCTCTGCCAACACAAGCCTGTCAGATGCTAAGCTCCAGACAGCATTATGAGAGAAAGTTTGACATTTTATTGAAAAAAAGTTCTGGGTGGGTTACAGTTTACATACTTCAGATTCCTGATCTGGGCCCTATTTAGAGGCCCCCTGTGAAAAAAGTATCTCTTTAGCCCTTTTCAAAGTACTTTAAACACTCACGGAGCACTGCGGCTTCTCAAAAGGCCTTAACGGAAGGTTTTGTTACATTTTAAGCCGTAACCTTTGACATTTAGTCGCACCAGAGGCATCCATCTGCATCTGCTCTCCGAGACGGTTAAAATGACATCAAGCTCAAAGCGGTCGGACCTTACTTTGTGCTATAAAAGGCACCGTACGGCATGAAAGCGTGACCTTTGACCTTTGGAGCTTTGTTACATTTCAAGCCGTAACCTTTGACATTAGGAGCAGCAGAGGTATCAATCTGCATGTACTTTTCGAGCCGGTTCTAATGAGAGCAAGCTCAAAGCGGTCGGACCTTCCTTTGTGCCGTAAAGGGCACCGTACAGCATGAAAACGTGACCTCTGACCTCGGTTTTGACCTTGTCGAAGGTCGCAGGGTCCCCAAATTTGCAAGCGGGTTCCACACACATTAAGCAACACACTCTCAAGGTTTTGGAGCGCCAACAACATTCTTTAAAAAAAATTCATTTTCATTTTTTTTCCAGTGTCCCGCTCACTAAGGGGTAATAGTAACATGTCCCGTTTAGCTTCACCACCCAGAGCACTTAAGATAAAGTCAACTATTTGTTCGTTCAAAAGACCCTGAGCACGTACAAACATTTCAATTTTTGCCCGCCATTCCCCCACCTTCTCTCCGGTTTTCCCTTCAAACATAGGAAGCCATGGCCCCCCCATGTACCAAGGTAACATAATGTGATTTACAACATTGGGAGCTGGATTAACAGCGCCAGCGACTCCCTCGTTACCCTCAACCGACATGCTGACCGTGTGTGTAAGGGAGATCCTGCGCACGGTGCGAAAGACAGGAACTTGAGGACGTTGCAATGATCAGGAACTTGAGTGCGTTGCAATAACAGGAACTTGAGTGCGTTGCAATAGACAGGAACTTGGGAGCGTTGCAATAGACAGGAACTTGGGAGCGTTGCAATTCTGCCTTCAACCGACCCGTCGATCAGCGGCTGGCAGCCGTATAGCAAATCACAGTGCAGCAGAACTTCCACAGTGGACCTTCGCCTCACGGTCGCTTCCTCGTCGATCCGTCCAGAGCCTTGCTTCCCGTTTCCTCTTCACCTCGTAGCTTCACCTTTTCCGTTCTCCCGGCTCTCCCGGTAAATGTCCCGGCTCCTCGCTTTAACCAACCACCGGCCAATCCACGTAGCTTCCTGGAAGGCTAGGCAGGCAGCAGCCAATCACGCTGCCCTCATCCAGCTGATTCACACCAGCTGCGACAACACACATACTCCGCCCACCTGACAGGCTAACCCTTTTATGAATGGAAATACACATTTGTCCCCACTTCTGCTTAAAATACATATACACATAGTAAATATAATGCATCATCATTTGACATACAAAAATCCCATCCATACTGGCGACAAATATCTCACAGAACCAAAGTCTGCATCTTCCTCTTAGAGGGCTGGCATTTGTGTTGTGCACATACAGTTGATAAGGAGTGAGAAGGTTTGTGAGATAAGGGGGGGCCAGATGGTGGAGTGCTTTGTAGTTGAGGACCAGAATGTTGTAGTAGATGCGATGAGAGACAGGAAGCCAGTGGAGGTCTTTGAGGACTGGGGTGATGTGATGCCATGATTTGGTATGCGTAAGGAGACGTGCAGCTGCATTTTGAACCCCTTGGAGTCTGTTGAGGGATGTAGTGCTGATGCCGTAAAGAAGTGAGTTGCAGTAGTCGAGGCGGGAGGAAATTAAGGCATGGATTAGTCGTTCGGTTGCTGGGCGGGTGAGAGAGGGTAGGATGTATGTGGGTATGGACCAGGCCTCAATTAGACGCCTCCAGCTAGTTCAGAATGCAGCTGCACGTCTTCTTACTGGCCATAAAAAGCGCGACCATATCACCCCAATTCTGGCTTCATTGCACTGGCTTCCAGTTCGGGTTCAGAATAGATTTTAAACTCCTTTTATTTGTTTTTAAAGCCCTAAATGGGCTGGCTCCTGCCTATATAGCCGAACTCCTCCATCGCTACACCCCAGGCAGAGCCTTAAGGTCGGCAGATCAGCTGTTGTTGATAGTGCCTAAGACCAGGCTTAAAACCCGAGGGTATCGAGCTTTTGCAGCGGCTGGCCCTAGGCTCTGGAATACTTTGCCCCTCCATGTGAGGTCGGCCCAGACCCTGGGGGTTTTTAAATCAACACTTAAAACTCACTTTTTCTCTTTGGCTTTTGTTTAATTATCTATTTATTATTTATTTATTATATTATTATTTATATTATTATTTATTATTTATTTATTTAGTTATTTATTTATTCATTTAGTTCTTTATTTTAATATTTATAACATAACATAGGATTTCATAAAGTATTTTTAAAATAGTTTATACATTATTCAAATATAGGAATAGTAGATAGGATTACTTAAAATATAGTACCTTATATTTTATCTTTTTTCCCTTTAGACCCTTGCGGTTTATTCTTAAAAATCCTTACCCTTACACACCCCCCATTTTCCCTCTGCTGGTCTATGGCCTTGTAGAGGGTAACGGGGTACAGAGTCGCTTACTAAGCGGGGGAGTGCATCTGACGAAGAGATAGGTTGTTGTGCTCCCTATCTCTGTTTCTTATCCTATATCTAATAGAACTGCTCGGGTCTTGATAGATTGAGTGGGGAAGTTCATGAGATCTTTTTAGAGGGTTATCAAGAATAACTTTTATCCAATGACCTTTTCCCTCTCTGTCTGTGTCTGTGTATTCTCTTGTTCCGATTAACCCAGCCAAATCTTTTTTCTTGTTTTGTATCTATATCTACGCCGGGAACCGGAGTCGAGGCTGATCCTCTTGCTGTAGTCCTGTGTCTTGGATCCTCTATCCTGAGTTCTTGATTAATGGCGACTTCCAAACAGAGTAGACGAGAATTATCGTCACTTACTGTATCACTGCAGCATTGTTACTTTCGTTTCATTACAATGACTTCCGTTACAGCAAGAATCCCGCTCACAAACATAGGTGAAACATGCACATTCCCTACTAAGAATCTTTCAGTAAAATGTTTTGCGGAGTGTGTGTGTGTGTGAAGTTAATTTTCAGTTGTGTGTGTGTGAGGTGCTCAGTAGTGTATGTGAGAGTATTTCAGTAGTGTGTGTGCAAGGCCATATGGTTTAAGTATTGTGTGTGCAAGGCCAGATGTTTTCAGTAGTGTGTGTGTGTGTGAGGTGTTCAGTAGTGAATGTAAGAATATTTCAATAGTGTGTCTGTGAGGTTCGTTTTCAGTTGGGTGTTTGTGATGTTAATTTAAAGTAGTATGTGTGTGAGGTTTAATTTTCAGTTGTGTGTGTGTGAGGTGTTCAGTAGTGAATGCGAGGGTATTTCAGTAGTGTGTGTGCAAGGTCAGATGTTTTCAGTAGTGTGTGTGTGTGAGGTGTTCAGTAGTGAATGTGAGAGGATTTCAATAGTCTGTGTCTGAGGTTAATTTTCAGTTGCGTGTGTATGAGGTTCATTTTTAGTAGTATGTGTCGTGTGTGAGGTTTACTTTTCAGTTGTGTGTGTGTGAGGTGTTCAGTAGTGAATGTGAGAGGATTCCAATAGTGTGTGTCTGAGGTTAATTTTCAGTTGCGTGTGTATGAGGTTCATTTTTAGTAGTAGTGTGTGAGGTTTACTTTTCAGTTGTGTGTGTGAGGTGTTCAGTCGTGAATGTGAGAGTATTTCAGTAGTGTGTGTGAAGGCCAGATGTTTTCAGCAGTGTGTGCACGAGGTTAGTTTGAATTTTGGCGTACATGGCCCCTCATAGTTATCTCAAAAATATGATAAGAGTAAAGGAGTAAACTGGGACTGGGGTTAAAGAAATTAACCCCCCTCCTTACCCTTCTCTGTCATGTTCAGGTCTGCACAAAATAGATTCTTCCTCTGTCTGTCTGCTGGAGTTTTTAAGGGTAACCTTCACTTTACACTTCATTGCTACAGAATATAATCTTGTCAGTGTTATTGAGAGGAAATACTTCCTCTAGCCCCTATAGCTGCCTGCTTTAGATGCTATTTTAAAGTAATATCTTTTCTAAACTAAACTTAAAACAAGCACTAGCCTTGTGTGTGAGCAACCCTGAGGTCTTATAGTGGAGACCCTGTTATCTCAAAAACTTTTGTTAAGAGTATAGGGTGAGTTGTTCAATTTAAGTAAAGGGCTTTCGCTTGTGCGGGGATTTTTACACCCTCTCTGTCAATTATTCTTATCCTTACTGCGAGAAAGGAACTAGATTATCTGAAAAGATTACTTATTTTTTGTGGACACCTTTCAGAGACATAGTTGCAGGTAAAAACTCAAAGCCCCCCCCTCTGTGTTCATAGGTGCAGCAGGGTGGGAGGGGGTAAGTGTGAGGGGGTTGTGTGAGGAGGTTTGTGAGGGTTTAGGGCTCTGACATAGGTGCAGCAGGGTGGGTCTTATCACCCCCTATTGAGCAGCATCCTTATAGAGGGCATTACAACCACAACAGGTGACCGAAACAAGTCATATTATCATCATTGACTATAATGGCTTACTAGGGGGATACTACAACAGGTGTAACATCAAAGTAGTCTTATCACCCCCTATTGAGCAACATTCTTTATGAGGAGGGCAATACAACAATAAACAGCTAAACAAGTCATACTATCATCATTGACTATAATGGTTTCATAGTTGACTATAATGACAAGGACACTATAACAGGTTTCACATCAAAGGGGCAATAAAGTCTTATCACCCCACTATAGAGCAACTTCCTTATGAGGGGGCAATAAAACAATAAACAAACGTAATACCAGATAAGAGGGTCAAAGGTCAGAGATGTCAGAGTGACATGTGCCACATCAAAGGGATTTGGAGGCGGGACTAAGGTTTATGGGGGTCATAAATCACTCTCTTATCAGGTGCTTAATCTCATTTTGACCAAAACAGTGGTCTTTAACTAATGTCAATGTTTGTAGTTGACAAGACTTCTCAGATTACCCGTATCTATGCAGAGGTTAACTTCTAAAAGCTACAGTTTTGTGTCTTATTTTTGATGGAAATCTCACACACAAAAAACACCCCAATTTAGCCTTATATCATGTGTTAAAATGCACCGATGTATTAGTGACTCCAGACTATCAGAAACATGCATTATTGATTGTACTGTATATAGCATCACTCTTTTCCAGCTTGATTTATCAAATTACATGTTTTCTGTAAATGTGTTTACCTTAAATGGCCAACATCACCATCTATTATGTTTTAATAATTGCTATCATACTACAGTAA